>NC_141691.1:1048052382-1048054882 GCF_964263255.1 Lissotriton vulgaris | reverse complement strand
AACCCCCCAAAAAAATACTCTTTTGGCAACTTCACCATGATTCGCCATGTGGAGAGGAGGCACCCCCAGAATTTTGCCCGGGAAAGTGTCAGGGCTCTGGCACAAGATGTTCCCAGAGATGGGGCCTCTACATCAACAGGAGGAGCAACTTCTTCTGGAAGAGAACAATCACAGGAGCAGGTAGCAAACATTCAACCTGCATTTAACCATGGGGTCGTCAGATGCAGATACTGCAATCAACTCCTCACCTATGGGGAGCAAAGTGTCCTGCTCATGGTTTGGCATTGGAGAACCATCGCTGCCCTTCCCACCCCTAATTTTTTTCTTTTCTTTTTGCTCCTGTTGAGCAGTTTCTATTCCCTGTTTTTGTTCCTGTTCAGTTAAAAGAAGAAAACCAAAAGTTCTTTTCAGAACTACCTCCAATTCTCATCAAAGAGCTATATTCTTAAAAAATGAAGAGTAAGTGAAATATAGTGCATTGATAATTGAAAGGAGAATGAGTAAGAAAGAACAGAAAGGTATGAGAGGTGAAAGAAAGTGAAGTAGGAGGAATGAAAGAAGGTGAGTGTTAGAAAAGAAAGTTACGACACAGTGAATAAACTGGAGGCCTCATTTCTGAAAAGTGACGCATCGCTACGTGAAAACAGCGATGCGTCACTTTTCTGGACGCACTCCTTATGACATTCCAGATATGTCATATTTAATATATGACTAATCAATTCGCAAGGAGTTACAGATATGTCAGTATTTCTGACATATCTGTAAACACAAAAGTAACGCATTGCAGGAGTGCGTCACAAAAGTGACGCAACTCCAGTAATGTGTCCTTTCACATGGAAAAAGCACCATGTGAAAGGTTTGCTGTGAAGCAGGCGCAAGATTTTGGCGCAACAGCATCCTAAAAGTGACGCACTGCGTCATTATTACCAAGCTTTTTGCAAGGAACACCCCCTCTGCATGCATTATACCTGACACTATTTTTTAAAAAGTGACGCATCTAGGTACATGGGTCACTTTTTAAAACTCTGCGCCACATTGTATCTGCATCAGGTATAATGTATGCAGAGGGGGCAATCCCTCGCAAAAAGCTTGGTAATAACGACGTACTGAAATCTATGAGATTTCTCTGCGTCACTTTTAGGATGCTGTTGCGTCAAAATCTTGCGCCTGCCTCGCGTCACTTTCATGTTTACAGATATGTGAGAAATACTGACGTATCTGTAACTCCTTGCAACATGATTCGTCATACATTAAATATGACACATCTGGAATGTCATAAGGACTGTGGACAGAAAAGTGACGCATCACACCAGCAGTGTAATAAAATGTGCCTCGTTGCACTATATTTAAAGGATGCAACAGCATCCTAAAAGTGACGCAGTGAAATCTCAAACATTTCACTGCGTCGCTATTACAAAGCTTTTTGTGGGGGAACACCCCCTCTGCATGCATTATACCTCACGCAGATATAATGTGGCGCTTGATTTTAAAAAGTGACCCATCTACCTAGATACGTCACTTTTTAAATATAACGCAACGAGGCACATTTTTTTACACCACTGGTGCGATGCGTCACTTTTCTGTGCGCACTCCTTATGACATTCCAAGTAACGCATTGCTGGAGTGCGTCACAAAAGTGACGCAACTCCAGTAATGTGTCCTTTCAAATGGGGAAAGCAGCATGTGAAAGGTCTTACCTCAGTCTAACACCTGCTGTAAAGCAGGCACAAGATTTTGACGCAACAGCATCCTAAAACTGACGCAGTGAAATCTCAAAGATTTCACTGCGTCGCTATTACAAAGCTTTTTGCGGGAGAACACCCCCTCTGCATGCATTATACCTGACGCCATTTTTAAAAAGTGACGCATCTAGGTACATGGGTCACTTTTTAAAACTCTGCGCCACATTATATCTGCGTCAGGTATAATGTATGCAAAGGGGGCATTCCCCCGCAAAAAGCTTGGTAATAACGACGTACTGAAATCTATAAGATTTCTCTGCGTCACTTTTAGGATGCTGTTGCGTCAAAATCTTGCACCTGCCTCGCATCACTTTTATGTTTACAGATATGTCAGAAATACTGACGTATCTGTAACTCCTTGCAACATGATTCGTCATACATTAAATATGACACATCTGGAATGTCATAAGGAGTGCGCACAGAAAAGTGACGCATAACACCAGCAGTGTAATAAAATGTGCCTCGTTGCACTATATTTAAAAAGTGACGCATCTAGATAGATGCGTCACTTTTTAAATATTGCATAACAATGCGCATTTTTTTTACACCGCTGGTGCGTCACAAAAATTGACGCACAGGAGGCGCAAAACTAACAGCGCAAGGCCTTCATAAATATGGTCCTGGATTTTCCCCGTGCTTCGCCGGTGCGCGTACCATGCGCTTCCCCCGCGCAAAACGAAAAAATTTTTTTAATGCCCTGCAGGACCCTATTTTAGTCCCTACATCAAACCTAGGGGGTCAGAGGGGGTCTACTCTTC
>NC_141691.1:1047769882-1048047382 GCF_964263255.1 Lissotriton vulgaris | reverse complement strand
CACAAGAGCATGAAGCACGAGTAATGCTGTAAAAGCGCTAATGTGAAAGATGAAAACATCCGCTTAAACTGTTTTTATCACTACTTTCTCCCTTCAGCTTTTCTTTGAAGTCTCAATTTAATATAAATACCCTAAATGGAAGTCTTTAGCATAATCTGTTGTCATCCTGGAATGTGGTGTGGAATCAGTCCTCGCATACCACATTGAACACCCCTGGTCAAAATAGTTTGTCTGGAGAGGATGTGGCTTAACGGCAAGCGCTGACTCTGAAGCAGCGGAAGCAGGTTCGAGTCTCAGCAGAGACGCCAAACATACTGTAATTCTGGGCAAATCACTTAATTTCCCCTTGCCCTGATTGTATCAGGCTATAATGCAACTGGTACTCATGTAAAGCACTCGGATAACTTTGGCTCGAGTTCGCGCTATATAATACTGCAAAATATAAAAAGAGGAGCAAGGCCAGGACTTAAAATGCTTTGTCTATGATGACATATAGTGAGGTGACCATTCTACCAAAAAAAGAGGAGCATTATTGTATTTTGAGAGCACACGGTTCCCTTGGGAAAATGTATATGCGTTTAAGCGATAATGCACATTTGAGTAAAACCAACGTTCTGTCGAGTGATAATCTTAAGAAATACTGTTTCACAAGAGCATGAAGCATGAGTTTAAAGATATCTGCATAAGATACATTTACCTACATTTACATTAAAATCATTTACATATCCTGCTGTCATTCAGAAACCCTGACGTGACCCATCCAATGCTGGACACCTCTGTTTTAGGCTATGAAGTAAGGTGACCGGATTACTCCAAGTAGTGACTACACGGTACTTCCGTTCTTTTTAACAACCCAGTGTATTTGCTGAATTTCAGCCCTCACTCACTTCTGTTGATTCAACTGATAGAATGTGTAAGTTTTAGGCTAAGGAGAAGCTGAAGAGCCCCCGCTGCCTTGGTTTAAAACAAGCATTGAGAGCCTGGTGGGGGGGCGGGGGAGCCAGCGAGTGGGAGGGAGAGATGTAGCATATGGGGATGGGGTGTGAGACGGTGGTCGTCCCTGGAAGGAGGGGGGAAAAGGGGAGGAAGGGCTGGTGGCGCCAAGCAGAAAGCAGGGGTGTGTCAGCGTCTCAGCAGCAGCTGGCCTGCAGAAATGACAGGGACTGCTCATGCAGAACACGGAAGTGGCCCACAGGCTGTCCGACAGGCACCAGACCTGTGTGATCATGAAGCCACTGAACCGCATCAAGACGGGCAGGCAGCCCTGGGGCAGCGGTGGCTGCAGGCGAGGCGAAAATCCCAGTGATGCTCAATATAGATTAATACTATAAAAGCGCCAATGTGAAAGATGAAAACATCCGCTCGAACTGATTTTATCACTACTTTCTCCCTTCAGCTTTTCTTTGAAGTCTCAATTTAATTTAAATACCCTAAATGGAAGTCTTTAGCATAATCTGCGATCATCCTGGAATGTGGTGTGGAATCAGTCCTCACATACCACATTGGACACCCCTGGTCAAAATAGTTTGTCAGGAGAGGATGGGGCTTAACGGCAAGAGCCGACTCTGAAGCAGCGGAAGCAGATTCGAGTCTCATCAGAGACGCTCAAACATATTGTGATTCTGGGCAAATCACTTAATTTCCCCTTGCCTTGAATGTATCAGGCTATAATGCAACTGGGACTCATGTAAAGCGCTCTGATAACTTTGGCTCGAGTTCGCGCTATATAAAACTGCAAAATATAAAAAGAGAAGCAAGGCTAGGACTTGAAATGCTCTGTCTATGATGACATACAGTGAGGTGTCCATTCTACCAAACTAGCACTGGGTAACACAACTACAGTAACCCTGAGGTGAGGTGCCAGTCTCTCCCCTTAAGAAGCCGAGCTCAGCATAGTAGATAAATGGTCTGCTTCCTTTAGTGCATAGGAGAAGCAGTGATTGGTGCTGTGTAGAGCAGCTCTGCTTCTGACTTTGAGCACTGCGGCAGAGCAACAACAGCTTGTTCTGCCGCTTTCTGCTGAAAAAGTGTCACATTCAACTCTTAGGAAACCAGCAAGTCCACGTGCTCCGACCCTACCTAAAATTCAGGCAGCACAGGCATATGGGAATTATAACAAACATTGGCAAAACCACAAGTTCTGGCTTTAACGCGCTGCCGCATGTAAACACAGAAAAATGAAATTTGCATGTGTTGCATGCACAAATGCTGTTTAGGCAGTCAATGCTGGGAGGATCCGGGTCTCTGAGGGGAGCGAGAAATACTCCTCAAGGTGGCGCCAAAGAAGACTGTTTGCATATTTTAAAGCATTATTAACAAGAACATCGCCGAAAGAAAAAAGCGGCCGGGGAAGGATCCCTTTGAAGTGGCCGTGAAAGTGAAAGCAATTAGGGGGAGGAGAATTGAGGGCCAACGCGCACTGCGTACGCTGGGGAAGCCTGTGGGAGGGAGGCTGATGGCTTTGATGTGGGGAAATGCGCGTGCTTGTGTTCACGTGAACTGTTTGAAATCCGCCTGATGGTTTGAGAACTTTTTTGCCTCCTATAATTCTCGACTATCCATTCCTTGCGGAATGGGATAGGCGAGACCTTAAAAAGCTCAATAATCACATAGGTGAAACCTAATGCATTTACTAATGCTTGTTAAATCAGAGCATGTGCTTCTTGAGCTGAATGTAACCTGCTACAAGCTTTGTTTTTAGTCCCTACGATTTTAGGTAGTGCTAAATCACTTAGAATGTTGGACCATCTTTTTTCTCTCACATTTGGTGAACTAAAACCAGGTAAAAAGCGGACTGTGAAGTTCTTTACCGGTCAAGGTTTATTTCTTGGATTTCTTGAAGCAGCACTATTAGTGGCATGTCAGCTCTTAAATAAATGTAATGTCTTTGCACCAACTAAGACAGCTCGCTTTCCAAAGATGTTTTGCATTATTTTGCAGTCGAATTTGAGTTTTACCACTGATGCTTATTTTAACCTGGAAGTCCCTTGCAACCTTTTTGTGGGTTTTGGTAGACATATGAAGTTATCTACCTGCCTTTGGCTGTGTGATATTCTAGCTAGTTCAGATAGAAGACAGGCTGGATGAAGAGTATAGAAAAATATCCTTATTGGGATTCATACTCTTAGACTCAGTTGTTCCTCTGTTCCAAGTTCCACCACCCTGTCACCTAACTATAATGTTGTGCATGAGCCATATGTGTCAGAAACAAACTGTTTACTATCTGACAGCTAGTGGTAGAGAAAGTCCTTGTGCACACATACCCAGTTCCCTTACTATTTAAAAGTAACATCATCCTTTGAAGTGTTCTGTTTTTCAGCCCTAACTGCAACTGCTGTTGTTGTGAAATAACTGGGAAGGAGTAAGGTACAGGCAAAGGTATTGAATTCACCAAGATGCTAATGTTTTCAGTTGCCAAGTTTCTGGGAAAACTTGAGGGTAGTATCAGTTTTTTATGGCATGCAGACTTTTTAAGTAATTTTGTAAATGAGCAAATAAATGTCTATTTCCACTGACGTTTTATATTGTGTTTTTCCAATCGCAGGTTATCAACACTGGAATAAAGGTGCTGTGCCGAAATAATGATGGCGAACAGTATGGATGTGCCTTCAGATTAGCACAAGAGGTAGATATAGCCATTTAATCAATGTATTGCTGCTTGGTCAGCCATGCCGTTGCAATTATTTTTAGTTTTATAACCAGGAAGGCCTCTCTTAATCCAGTGGGATTGATGGTGGCTCTTATATTTCACTGCCTGAAATTGTGTGCACAATAGAGAATGTGTCTATATTGGTTCCCAATATGTTCTGAACCATCATCAGTATTTTGAAATGATTGTAGTTGGACCGCGTTCAACCATGCAGTGAGGCTGCAAGCAATCACATTTCACATTTCAAAAACTTTATTTCGATTTCATGTAGAAACCATAAAAGTATACATAAACAATTTTAAAAAACATTTGAGTTAATCAACCATAGGATCACAGTACATAGTTACATAATTATTAAAAAACACAAAATTCATCAATATCTTTTTCTGATCACCAGAGCAGATCTAATAAAATTTAAAACGGCATTACAGATATGTGCAGTTGACAACGATAGCAAATGATCATATGCTTCTTTATAGTAACGCGTTTCGAATGTTTCCAACAATGGTTTAAGGAAAGTGTTTCTTGGTGCTTTGTACAAAGTGCAGAAAAGCATGAGGTGAGAGTATTTTGTGAAACCCTATTGTTACAAGGACAGTAGGGTAACTTCTCCCACCAACCCCCCTGCTTTGGGAAAGCAAACAAAAAGTGTAAGGTGCCAAGGCGAAATCTCGTAAGGTAAAAACGCCATTGTGTGTTTGTAATATATGACAAATAGAACTGGGGAACTAATTTTCCCCTTACACTTATCACATGGTCATTTGTCTTTAAAGAACCTGAACAATTACTAAAAGCATTTTTAATAGTCTCCTTGGCATCCCTACCGAGCAGTTCAGGGTTAGTAAACATCTTACCTAAACCTATGTTATTGAGAGTCTCTCTAACATATCGAAGCCACAGGATTTGGGTGTAGTAATCAAGCTTGAGGCAATCTTGAATAATGTCTTTGGTTAATTTCAATTCTTCGGATTGCCAAACCTTAGCCCATAATGTTAAAGGGGCAATGTGAATAACATCACTTATAAACTCGATTCCAATTTCTCCGTGGCAAAATGTATTAGATGTACCCATTGGGACAGATAATAAGCGTTTAATAAACTTATTTTCAACAGTTTGTATTTTTTCACAATTATACGAGCCCCAAACTCCTGAACCATAGGTCAAGGCAGATACACACTTAGCTTTGTATAATAAAGTGATTTCTGCTACACGTCGCTGGCCTAATTTGCTGGCAAAGCGGAAGAGAGCTTCAATTAGCAATCACAACTGACGTCTTCATGCATTCACAAAGTTTGAGAAATGAGGACAGTGCAAAATCGGAGCATTTGATGGAGTCAGCAGATTGTCTTGTGGCACCCTTGCATCTGCCACTAGAACCCCATTGCATTCTTTTTTAGCGTTGTCGCATGATTGGGGTTCCAGTGATGCGCTCCTCTTCTTTTGACATGTTTTCTGCAGACTGTTCTATAAAAACATTCAATTTATACACAATAGTGTCTGTCGTTACGTTCTCTCCTAAACCAATGTTTTGGAGAAGACACCTGCCTATTTAACACATGCTTTGAGCAGTGTCTCCTGCACACGGATGTCATGAAAGTACTGACCACAAACACCACACTGCAATTAAGTGTTTTTGTCTATTCATAAATGCATATATATCTAGGCATCTGCTTTGAATTTATACTTGTAATGACAAAAAAAGAATAAGAATTCAACTCTGGTCCTCAGTCTTGATCTCAAAGCACATTAAGTGAAACCACAGCACTAATACTTCAGAGTAATTTATTGCTGCAATATAGATGCATAGGATTCTATACGAGAATCTAATTTCCTGCATCTCCATCTGCATCTTATGTAGTTTTATAGATTTTCACATCAAAAATAAAGGAAGACCGGGACTAAAGGATGCTGGTGCATTTAGAATTGAAACTCCATTTGTAAAGCAAAGAGCAGCTCTGCTTTCAGGGCGCTCAAGGCCGTATCACCCAGTAAGATCCACAGAACTCAGTCATCCACTGGTACTCATCCAAGACCTCAGAACACAAAACACCACTACTTGCTCTCCTCTATGGTATGGTTCCATCATCTTCTCCATCGCCACAAAACAAATGTTGCCTAGATGCAAAGCAAAACAAATGTGCAAGGTCCATACTGACTTAGACATAGTGCCACTAAGCGATAACAATAGTGGTTATTTGCACCTTTTATTAGTGGAATTGGCCACTTTACAGAATGTATTGGAGCAGAGATTTTATGGGGTGAATGCAGTGTTGTAAATACATACAAAGAGTACTTCAGAGTGCCCTTCCTACAGTTGTGGGACCTATTGAAGGCATGTGCTTTGTTACTTGCATTTCTTCGCAATCTTTTGTTGTAGGGCCCTACTCTCACATTGATTGACCCGGGTGGGTGGGGCGTCATATTGTTAATGGTAAATCAAGCAGGAGGGTGCACCAAAATCGTCCATGTCTAAAGACACATGGTCCCGCAGTTCGACAACAGTGCCCAAATTGCGGAGAGGCAGAGAAGGCTTGGGGGGCGGATTTGGAATTGTGGTCTAGGTTGGAAACAATGTTACCTACCCACCTAGGGCCGATACACGAGAAAATTAACGTGATAGAAGTGAAAGTGTCCCTGTTGATCGCTCAGAATAGCATCCAGACAAATGTGGTCACGGGGCACACAGCTAACAGCTTGGAGGTATCAGATGGTCCCATTTCTCCAAGGGTTGTAATGCCCCTAGAGAGAAAAGAGGGTGGGACGCACGTATGTCAACAGATGGAGGGAACAAAGGAGGGTGTAGACAAAAAGCAAAGGGTGGGGTCCAGGGACGGAAATCCCTCGAGACCAAGAGTTGCTGTGAGAGACATTAGGTATAGGATGGGGGGAACCGCAGTACAAAACTTGAGCCCTAACTTAGGCCCCACAAATATAGAGGGCATAGCGGGTAGAGCACCCATACCACAGGAAATCGTGCCCCCTCATATGACTTCGTTAGGTGTACTCCGGGCTTGCCGGTTCTAGATCTACCGCCGGCATCCTGCCCATACACAGTAGTCTTGACAGGGGTTCCGGCCCTCGGTGGAAATAGTGAAGAAACCCAGCGAATGTTGATTAATAAGGCGGCCCACTGGTTGAACAGAAATGCATATTTCAACATCTCAAACCACAGGCACATATTAATGGCGTTGAAGGGTGTCCTAGATCGGAGGCAGTAGGAAGAGCTTTCCGAGAAATACCGTGATCTTAAATCTAAGGTTTCCAGGGCTGGTATATGATCTCCTCACCCAGTGTAAGGGGTCCTTCCAGGAGGAGTGCAGATCAACTATCAGAATGTTACCACAGTTTTTTTTTTTATAGGGACTCGATGGGAGCAAATAATCATGACAGAGGAGAGATCTAGTAGGACTTGCTCGAGGGGGTCCCCCGGTCCCGCTAACCAACCGATATGCCCCTCTCATTAATACTTCAGCCCTAGTTGACAGATTGACGCAAAAGGAGTACCTCAATTTGAGATGATCACGGATTGGAGTGCGTGCCTCTCACTGCAGGCATGGGGGGGGGACACCCATGTCAAAGGTCAAGGAGTTTATCTCTACCTTTTTATCGGGAGACCATAGCGGGCTTGCTATTGAAGGGAATACCCAAGTAACTATTGCATATCCCAGTCCTAATATCTGCCCGGTACTAGACAGCCCAGACGTCCTTAGACAGGGTAACAATGAAATAATTTCATGGAACATAGGTGTACTCTCATCCAAAATATCTAACAATGAATGGCTAGCGTATATAAAGAAATTCCAGGTGATCTGCCTCCAGGAAACATAGGAGATGGATAGTAGCGTGTTCTCTCTTGAGGGTTTCAAAATGTACTTTGTACCGGCACGTAAGGTAGCTGCGGGAAGAGCACGAGGAGGTCTGATTACATATGTGGACCTGAGACTATAGGGGAGGTGGGACGGTTTGGGTTGAGATTTTAACGGATAGTAAATCATATCCTGCCAGAATCTTGGTATGGGCACTTCAACGGCCTATGCAATCACGGCATGTCAGAGGACCCACCAGTAGTTGAGGAAAGGTGCGAGACTGCGGCCCATACAATATTTTCTTTGTGCGAGATAAGGGCGGGTATTGAGGGTCTACCAAGGAATAAGGCCCCAGGGCCCGATAGGGTTCCCCCTGACCTTTTCCTGAGCCAGATAAAAATTTGGCCACCCATACTGACCAGGGTCATTAATGCTGCAGTAGAATCGGGTATGCCTACATCCTGGTCTACAGCTACACTTGTCCCCATTTTTAAAAAGGGAACTAGGGACAGCCCACTGTGTTACCGTCCTATTTCTCTCATTGATGTGACATTGAAAGTTTTAGGCAGGGTTATCCTCAACCGATTATTGGACTGGGCGGAGGCACACCATATAATCACTTACATGCAGTATGGGTTCAGGTCAGCACGATCAACTGCCGACCAATGCCTTAATTTATACCTGTTGGTGGCCAAGTACACTATTGCTAGTTAAGAGACTGTGTACTTGGCTTTCATGGACTTGACGGCAGCTTTTAATCGTGTGAACTGCAAGAAATTGTGGAAACTCATGGGGGCTCTTGGTGTGGACCCTGGTCTAGTAAATATTCTGAGAGCATATCATCGGAATACTTTAGCCCACGTCAGATTTAATGAGGAGGGGAGCACTACTGATCAATTTCCTTGCTCAAGGGGGGTAAGACAGGGTTGCATTCTGGCACCTTTCTTATTCTTTTACTTTGATAACTTTATTTCGGTCAAAGACCATAAAAGTGCAATAAAATATATACAAGCACAATGTTAAAATATAAATACATCAAAGTTAAAAGATTATTAAACAATGGATATCAAAGGAGTAGTTAGAATAAAAACAGTGGTCCCTTAGTCCTTATGGATTATTGCGGATCTTCTCCTCCACATGCTGACAAGAAACCGGGAAACAGCAAAGACAATGGGAGGAGTAGTATCATAGGTTAAGACTCTACGGGCAAAAGCACAGTGCCTAAAGCCCAAGTTTTTGCAAAGTGGAATGATCCAACACTTCCGGATTTCACCATATGCTGGGCAGAAAAATAGGATATGTATAATGTCTTCCCTGGCATAATTGCAGGCAGGGCAGTTAGCCTTCGTCGCTTTTGTCCATCTTGAAGTGAATTCCCCGACTGGTAGAGAGCCGTGTCTCAATTGAATGTATAGCTTTCTTGCCAGTGGAGGCTGCACCAGGTCCAAAAACGCCTCCATCCTGAATTCAACTTTTGTTGTGAGGAACTCGTTGGACAATGTGCCCAAGGAATTTGAGCAGTGTAGCATTTTAAGGTTGTGCGCTTTTACAGCTGCCACCAAGACAGTCCTTTGGATCCTCAAGCAGCTATCCTCCGGTGTATCCCAAAGTTGGGGGAGGCCAATTTGATAGAGAAGAGACCAACCAAGGTATGTTCTTAGTCTTTAACTGTCCCCAAATGATTTTGAATTCTGCTCTAAACGGTTCCAGCTCCGGCACAGACCAGAGCCTTCTCCAATAGAGCAGAGGTCGGGCTGACGCCAGCTCAGTAATAGGTTCCAGGCCCAGGTCCAAGCGTAATGGGAGCAGAGGCGTACTTTGCGGGAAACCAAACAAATGCCGCATGAAGGAGTGTTCAACTTTCATTAGGTTACATGTGTTGATGTGTCCCCAGAGTTCTGCAGCGTATAAGGCTGCAGACCTGACCTGTGTTTTGTATATCTCTAGGGCAGGGGTAACCAGTTTAAAGGATGAGGCGCTGCAAAATCTGCCTATGCCACCCATTATCTGTGCAAGTCTCAGGGAGGATTTAGAGACTTGCTGGTCCCATGTGAATTGTGCTGTCAAAGTCACTCCCAAGTATGTGAAGGTCTTGACTCGCTCAAGGGGGGTTCGTTCAATGTAGGGTTAGGGCGGGTGTGCCTTGGGGGGTTGAAGATCATAAACTTGGTTTTCTCCAAGTTGATATCCAAACCCCGCGAGGCACAGAAAGAAACAAACCCATCCAAAACCCGCTGGATGCCCGATGATGTCCGCGACAACAACAAGGTGTCGTCCGCGAACATCAGAGCGGGCACCCTGCCAGTGGCCAGGCGTTGGGCATCATTTTCCCTGATACAATTAAGTCTGTCTATCAGGCCATTGACATATAAGCTAAAGAGGGTTGGGGCTAGTACGGAGCCCTGGCGTACTCCTCGTGTGACAGGGAAACGATCTGATAATTCCCCGTTCTTCCCACACCTCACCTGAGCGTAATTCCCAGTGTGGAGCCGGGTTATGGAGTCTTGTAAATAAGGAGGGAGACCAAGTTCCTCCAACACCGTCCAGAGCCTCTCCCTCGGGACCAGATCGAATGCGGCCCGCAGGTCCACAAAAACAAGGTAGAGGCTGCCACCCTCTACTCTTGCAGTTTTCCAGTATAGGACCTGGAGTCGGAAGATCTGGTCCAAGGTCGAGACCCCTGATCTAAAACCGGCTTGGAGGGTGGTCAAAATTTTGTTTTCCTCCATCCAGCCCAGTAGCCTCTCTAGCAGAATTCGGCCCATCAACTTCTGGGTGGTATCAAGTAGACTTATTGGTCTATAATTTGATGGAGCAAGCGGGCAACCCTTTTTAAAAATTGGAACAATCTCAGCCCCCAGCCAGGTCTCAGGGACTGGGGAGCCCAGTAGGACATCATTGAACAGAACCAACAGGTATGGGGCCCAGATCTTTGGCTGAGATCTAAAAAGATCTCCAGGGAGCTTGTCCAGGCCCGGGGCCTTATTTGGGAGCAATTTTTCAATTGCGAGTTCAACTTCCCTGAGTGTGATGTTATCTGGGCAGTAGATGGGAGCCCCAGTAGGGGCACCTTTTTTCACTATTGCAGGACAGGGTCCGAGTCCAGGGCCCAAGGCCTCCGGCAGTCTGCACTCATGCGGGGGGTCTGGGGCCATGGGGGGCTCAGATTCTCGATCAGAGCCATGGGTTCCACAGGGGGAAGTCCCTAAACCCGGAACCCCCTGCAGTCGACACTCGTGCAGGGGGTCCCTGGGTGGGCTGGTACAGGAGTTCGAGATCTCGGATCCCAAGGCCCCCGGCAGTCGACTCTCATGCGGGGGGTCTGGGGCAACCGAGACCTCGGAGGCCCGATCAGAACTAAGAGTCTGACAGGGAAAAGACCCAATGACTGGGGCCCCCAGCAATCGACACTCATGCAAGGGGTCCCGAGCCACACGGGCACAAAGGTCTAAACTCCCAGTCCCTGGTGCCCCCGGCAGTCGACTCTCATGCCGGAGGTCCCGAGGCACGTTATCCCGTGTAGCCAGTGCCAGTTCTAGGATCTCCCTCTGGGGCAGCCACCCAATGTCCTCCAACTCAGGGCTTGTGTAGAGTGACTTAAAGTGAGCCTCCCACACTATAGGGGCGATGTTCGGGACCCCAGTGTCTCTCTCACCTATCGCTGAAGAAGTGACAATTAACCAAAAGGTCTTGGAATCTTTTAGAAGAAGTGACTGTCTCAGCTCTTCCCACCTAGATTCCTCCCACTCACTCTTTGCTCTAATGATCGCCTTCTTGTACAACAGTCTAGTTTTTCTAATTTTGGGGGCATCATTAGATTTAATAGCCTTAAGTAGGTCTTTCTTAAGGTTTTTGCATGCATGGTTGTGCCAGGGGTGTGTCTTATTCCGGCGCAACTTAGCCCCACTAACCGGATAGAATACTTCCCCTAGATTCTCGACTAACTTTCTATGAATTTCTATAGTCTGCCCATGGGAGGTGGAATTTCCCATATCACTTATTAATGGGACAGTTAGCTGATAGATTTGTGCAAGTCTGGTAGGAGAGTCTAGGCAAGAAGGCCAATTGACTCTTCTCCTGTTATTAGATATAATATATGGTGGGGGTACCAGGGTGGGGTTAGAGACAGGATTAGTCAAACCAAATGCACCGGGTTTAAGCGATAATACCAAGGCATTATGGTCGCTATCATGCCTTGGGACAACCTCAAAATCTCTGAACTTGCCCCAGTCTTTAGCCTCCATCATAAGATAATCAATATTGGAAGTTCGATTTGTCCTGTTATATGTGGGCAGGCTGGATTTTTTGTTGTTGCCCCTTCCATTGCATGCCCGCAGAGACATTGCAAGGGTCAAGGCGTTAATTTGTAGGACTAGCGGGGTCCAGGCCTTTACTGGGGCTATTTTTGAGGCGGGAATTTGCCAAAGCAAATCGACCTCGTCCTCTTCACACAGCTCAGATCCGCCCAGTGGCTCGAACTGGCAATTCAGATCACCGCCAAGAATGAAGTTTTAGGCAGGGTTATCCTCAACCGATTATTGGACTGGGCGGAGGAACACCATATAATCACTTACATGCAGTATGGGTTCAGGTCAGCACGATCAACTGCCGACCAATGCCTTAATTTATACCTGTTGGTGGCCAAGTACACTATTGCTAGTTAAGAGACTGTGTACTTGGCATTCATGGATTTGACGGCAGCTTTTAATCGGGTGAACTGCAAGAAATTGTGGAAACTCATGGGGGCTCTTGATGTGGACCCTGGTCTAGTAAATATTCTGAGAGCATAACATCGGAATACTTTAGCCCACGTCAGATTTAATGAGGAGGGGAGCACTACTGATCAATTTCCTTGCTCAAGGGGGGGTAAGACAGGGTTGCATTCTGGCACCTTTCTTATTCACCCTGTATATAAGCGGCCTTGAGCAGGCCCTAGACGCTCTTGGAGTGGACTCGCCAAGGATAGGAACAAGAGGGATTCCCGTTCTGCTTTACGCGGACGAAACAGTATTTCTCGCGCGGACCCCCTGAGGCCTACAATGCCTGATAGATGGCTTTGTCCGTTTCATGGAGAGTTTAGACCTGTCTGCTAACCTCTGAAAATCATACATCATGGAGGTGGGGAAAACCCCGAAAAGGAAAAATAAATATATGATTGGCTCTCACTGCCTGGAAAAAGTACAGACGTTCTCATATCTGGGGATATTATTTGATACCCGCCTTAGATTTAAACCCCTGATAGATAAGAAATGTCGCACTTTAGTCCGCTTCTGCGGTGCAATTATGAATTTTGCGCCTAGGTTGGGCCGTTGGTCACTGGAACACATTTTGAGACTGTACAATTCGATGTGCTGTGCCAAAACACTGTATGGTAGTGAGGTCTGGGGTTTTATTGACTCGCAATATCTCCAAATCGAAGAGAATAAATACCTGAGGCGGCTGTTGAAAGTCCTGCAAAGTACTTTGTCCTTTATTATTCATGAGGAATTGGGTGTCAGCCACATTAGAGACAGGCTGGAATTAAAACCCATTACATGCTGGATCAAAATTTGGACAAACTCTGAGGCCGTATTAACCAAGCAGATAATGGATTGTATTGCACGTGACCGGGGCAGGAACATCCCATGGCTGAATTATTTGAGGGAAAACCTGACAGACATGGGCTGCGCAGACCATTTTAACCACCCCACAAAACTGTTGCACCAGGACAAGGCTTACGTTAAGGTGCAATTCCAGAAGTATGTGGCCTCCCGTAGGAAAGACTGGGAGTTGACCAAATCCTCTGTGAGAACACACCCTTTGACCAAATCTTGTCTTGGTATTTATTTATATATTTATAGGTTTATATAGCGCGGAATCGAATCCCGAAGGAGTATCTCTACGCTTAATTTGCCTAGCAGATAGAAATGAGGGTCTCAAGAGTGAAGAAGGAGCTATATTTGGAACAGGAAAGTTTTCAATAATTTCCTAAATACCAGATGGCTGGTGCAGAGTCTAAGGGTGGTGGGCAGTTGGTTCCAGAGACATTGACCCAAGTAGGAGAGCCTTTCCACCCAGTCTCGCCCTTCTAATAGAAGGAATTTGAAGCAGGGACTGATTGCTGGAACGAAGAGTGCAAATGGGATTGTAGGGGACGATCTGCCAGATACGTGGGCCCCAGTTTGAACAAGCCCTTATGGATGACACAGCAGATTTTAAATTTGACTCGCTGTCTAATCGGTAACCAGTGGAGCTGGTACAAGAGAGGGCGTGAGGAGGTTCTGGGGGGGCATTCAGGACCAACCTCGCGGCGTTATTCTGAACTACCTGAAGCCTACTAAGTAGACTCTCATTAGCTGATAGGAGTAGTCTGTTACAATAGTCCAGGCGACTGAGGACCAAGGTCTGGACAAGAGTTTTTCTGAAGGAGTCTGGTAGTAGTGGAAACACTCTTCTGAGTAGTCCAATTACGTGAAAACACGACCCCGCAGTCTGATTCACATGTTCTTTAAGAGACAGGTCTTGGTCCAGGCGGACACCCAGATTCTTTACTACCTGCTTGGGGCTAGGGACTCGGCCAAGATCTAGAGGCCACCAGTCCGGAGGGCCTTCCCAAAAAGCATGACCTCAGTTTTCCCTACGTTCCACTGTAGGAAATTCGCAGCCATCCATTGAGAGACAGCCCTCATTCCTTCTGAGGAGGCTTGTTTGACTGTCTTAGTTAGGGTCTGGAAAGGGAAGAGTAGCTGAGGGTCATCCGCATATGACACTGGAATGAAACCAAATGATCTCATGAGGTCCGCCAAGGGGGCCACATAGATATTGATGAGTGTGGGCCTTAGACACAACCCCTGTGGCTTGGTAAGCTCCACGGGTGCGGAGTAGAATGAACCCATACTAACACTCTGTGTGCGGCCTGATAGAAAGCTCTTCAACAAGGACAGTACCGAATCCCGTAACCCCACCTGGGTCAGGCGCCTGAGCAGGATGTCGTGTGATATTGTGTTGAATGCTGCGGACAGGTCCAACAGCACCAGAATCATCGAGTTCCCCTCATCCTGTGACATCCTGATGGTATCAGTCACAGAGAGGAGCGCTGATTCCGTGCTATGGTTGGGCCTAAATCCGGACTGGGAATAATCCAAGCCTCCAGTTGATTCAATATAGTTCGACAGATAGGTGTTGACATGTTTTTCTGTTATCTTGCTCACGTGCGGAAGGAGGGATATGGGTCGGTGATATGATAAGTCAGTCCATGGGATGGTGGTTTTTTTGCGGACCGGTCTCACCAGAGCCTTTTTCCATTCCCCGGGAACCTTACCCTCCGAAAGAGAGAGGTTAACCAGGATTTGATGGGCCGTTTGACTTGCTCAAGGAGGGAATCAGTCTAGCAGGAATGAGATCTGAGGGGGAGCCAGATTTAATTTGGCCCATAAGTACCTCTATATCGCTTAGACTGACCGCCGGAAATACCGTAAGCAAATCAGAGCCAGTGGCCATTAGGCTCAATGGTGATACCAGATGACAGCGCACAGGGTTGTTAGTTTTGATAATTTTGTCATATATCGACTCTATTTTGTTAGTGAAGAATAGAGAGATGTCATCACAAAGTTGTTGCGAGGACATATTGAGGCTTTCATAGGCCGCGGGTTTAGTGAAGGTTTGAAGGACCGGATACAACATCTTGGAGGAGTTGCCTGCCGCGGTAAGTTGAGTGGCGATATAGTTTTTCCTTGCCAGTCTAATGTTTTTATGATATGTGGACAGGGAGGTAAGGTAGGCAGTTTTATCAGCCTTCGAGTGAGATTTCCTCCAGGTCTTATCATGGTTTCTGCAAGCCTGTTTGTAGGGGCGTAGTTGGTCAGAGTACCAGGCCTCTTGACAGGGTGTATGGCGCTTTTTGTGTAATTTCTTAGGAGCAATAGAGTCCACCGCAGTGGAAATTGCTAGATTGTATTTGGATAAAGCGAGCTCGATGTTATCAGAGGCTATAATGCGGGGCTCAACAAATACCTCCTGAAAAGAATCCGAAGATACTTAAAACCATTGTCTACGCCAGAGGGGGGGGGGGGAGTGGAGCGTGTTTCCTGGGTTTGTCCAGGCCAAGTATTGAAAATTCCATAACAAAATGATCGGACCAGCCCACTTGCAGAGGTGAAATGCACACTATCTTGGAGGAATTCGAAAAGATCATGTCCAGTGTGTGACCCGCCGCGTGTGTGGGGCCCTTATTTTGTTGTTTAAAACCTAATAGCGATAAATCTGCTAGAAAGGCCTGAGTTACAAGATTGTCAGGTAGATCACCATGCACATTAAAGTCTCCTAATAAAAGAAAGTCATTTCCAGCTTTAAAATGCGGGGCGAGTATTTCAACAAGGGAGATGGCAAAGTTAGCCCATGGGCCTGGTGGGCGGTAAACCAGCGCCCCTTTCCAACAAGCTTTCGTGGGAGTGTTAATCCTAAAAACCATTATTTCCATACTGGCCATGCTTCGTCGATCCAGTATGGAGACCGTAATCCCGTTTTTATAAATAATAGCGATGCCGCCTCCGATCTTACCGGGTCTGTCTAACCTCGCCATCTTAAAACCCTCGGGGATGCCCAGGGTGATTGCCGGAAGGCTGAACAGTAGAGATGAGATCCCACACTTCAATATGATGTTTGGGCAGAGAGAGAGTGTTGCATAACAGGTTCTTCCATCTCTTCAGCGGAGGGGTGTCCTCCTTAGGGGGTGTTACAGTGGAACTGCCGCGGGGTAGGGCATCAATGAGGGGCGTTATGGGGGCACTGCTACATGAGGCTTGAAAGCGGCAGCGCCGGCATGAAAACGGGCCTTCTAAGTATGGCCAGGTTACATGGGTACAGTTCTGCAGGGTAACTGTCTGCAAGTGTAGTAATTCCTGAGGGGAATAGCTCACACAACAACCTTTTTTACCTTCCCTGTCGGAAAGGACAAAATCCATGGCCCCCGGCCCCGTCCGGACGCGGTCTTCGTCGCGTATAGGCGCGTAGGTGGCGCTCCCCCTGCGCGCGACCGGTGCGCGCTCGTGGGTCCACGAGGGCTAAATAGTCCTTGACTACGTGAAGACTAGAGCGCTAACCGCTCTGGTGGTGGACAGAAGTGCTTGGCTTTGAGCCTTACTTGTCTTTTGTCCACAATGCCCAAGACAGATTTTTTAATGACCCGCTTCAGGCTAAATCTATTACATCATAGATTAGCGATGCCGGCAGGTTACACAAAATACAGAGCTGAAGGGCCCGTGCGGCTGCGACCACCGGTCTCCGCAGGATACCCTTCAGTTAGTTTTACTGTGTCCCTACTATGTGCGCCCTAGGAAGCTATTTTTAAAAAGCCTTCTAAAAAACTCTGGTTTTAAGCAGGCTAAGGTGGCCTTACTGTTTTTGAAGCTGTCCACAGAGGTTGTAACACTTTGTTGCACCGTAAAAATTTTAAGGTCGGCACTGAGACTTAGAAACACAAGAGAGGGATGAATATACATGGTTGTAGTATTGGCAGGTTAAAGGTCCCGGCAATGAATTGGGTGGGGGAAGGTATTTTTTATACAAGGGATCATTTATTTGTGTATCTTTTTAGGATGCTGTTTTTACATGTTACCCCCTATTAACTCGGGTCGATCCTTTTGAATTCAGGATTACTTATTAATGACCTGCATAAGAATGATATAGGAGAAGGGGCTTTATTAGCGAACGGCTTGCATATGTATCTTTGGCTCGGTCTTTGATATCGTGATATTGGTCTGTTTTATAAATTGTACTTTTATGGTATTCTATTTTATGCCGAATAAAGTATATTGGATTGGATTGACTGGTCAGGAAATCTTCTTGCATTTTCTTTTAAATTTTACTTTTTTCTATGCAGTTTAAAAAAATGACTTCTTTCCTTTGTAGGAGAGTAGGGTGTGCATCCTATGGTTACCCCTACTTTTTGCTGTGATTCTCTGGTTTTTCGACTTAAGTGTGGTTGTGGACCTGCTAATCAGGCCCACAGCCCTTCTGTTCTCTCTCTAAATTGATACCACGTACTTTAGGTACATACCAGATTGGTTACTGGGTCACCCTTGTGAGCCCCTGTATAGTGTACCATAGGTACCCAGGGCATAGGTGCCCTCTAGGCCTACCAGGATCTGCAGCATGTATTATGCCACCCCTGGTTTGCCTTTCAAACTGACACCACAGGTTGGTTCTTACAGCCTGGGTAAGGTGGTGTAATCCCCCCCCTCTACTGATAAATAGCATATCTAGATCAATATACATATATAGACACATATACACCTATAATCCACTCCTAAGGCAGAACTCGACAATCCTGGAGGTTGAGTGCTTGGTTTTATGTGAGAGGGTGCCCTAGCATGAGCTGAGCCCCTCTGCAGCTTTTGAACCATCTCCTTTTAGCTGTTCTATGATATAGCCATACCATATACTCTTAAGTGCATTATAACCCTTGCGGTTAATGCTAACTTTGGTTTGGCTCTATCAAAACATGTTGTGTAAGGTGTCAAATATTTTGGAATACTAGCCCCCCGCCAGTCCTCGCGGCGGGGGTAGCATTCCACCCTTCTGGAGGGAGAAGACATGTAGTTACTGGTTTACCCGCTAAAAGTTAAACAGAGCCTGGCATCACAAAATGGATGCTGCTGCCACAGACACGAGTCTGCCCTCCTGCTGCTGGATGAAACTCCGGCAGGGGAGGCCTGGACAATAAGTTTCCTGTCCAGGGAGGTGCTGGCACCTCCCCAGACAGGCTCTTAGTGTTGTAATACTTTATTCGATTAAAATGAATCATAAAAGTAAATACATTCCATCTGAGATAAAATTCCAATTAGATACATATGTTAAAAATGTTCACAATATATACAATAAAAGTATTATATACATTATAAAAAGAAATAGGAAAAGGCCTAGAGGCTGCTTAGGTAATAACAAAAGGGGTCATGCTCTTTTGGCCTATGATCATCTACATTTTTTTGTTCTGTATTAACCTAGGGCGTATCTGCCAGGCCTTCCCCAACTACTTGGCAACCCCACATACAGTTCTCAACAATGTGGTTTCCGTAGTCATGATACGTATGGCCAACCTATGTTGTCTGACTCCCAGCTCTCTGCATACAGGTTTTAGCCATCTGCCTCTAACCCCCCTATACGCGCTACAAGGAAACAGGAAATGCGCTAGGGACTCGCCAGGGCTACCGCATCCTGGACAGCAGGCTTGATGGGTCAATGAAGTTTTCCAGTTCTTTGTAAATTCATTCAATGGCAATGTCCCATGTCTCAATTTTAAAAAGAGAGTTCTATCTCTAGGCAATTGGATATAATCTAAGAAGGGCTCAAGCTTCCTTACAGGTTTGTGGGCTAAGAATTCATCAGTTAAGGACCCCCACTTGGATCCCTGTAGTTCTTCGGCCTCCACCCACTCCCAGTAAATGTTCTTGATGGTTTGCTTAGGTGGGGGTGACTGAGTTAACCAAGATTCTCGGAGCCCTATGCTAGTGACCAGCTGTTTCAGTTTATTCAGCCACACTATTTTATTTGAGCTGTTCAGGGTGATTAGTTCGTCAAATACCACTGCGTATCTCGCCAATTCTGGTGTCCGTCTCATTCGCACCCAATATAATAGTAGCCGCAGGCGCACAATATCCTTAATAGATCATTTGCCCATGTCAAATAGCAAGGGTTTTAAGGGGGTTGAGGATGGGAGGCTAACTATATCCCTCAAGACCTTGTTTTCGGCCTTAACCAACTCTGCCGTGTTCTCAAAGCCCCACAGGCTAATGCTTTCCCATCGTACACTGCCATGGCCGGTTCTATTGGCCTACTAATGGTGGCTCGGTGGTCTCTTAGGATTGCTCCGGTCACTCTTTTATGACTGAGAAGCATTTTGGCCATGTGGGAGTCCCATTTCATTCTGCTGTTAATCCTTACTCCCAAATAGTCAAAAGCATCTACAACCTCCAACATGACTCCATTGAGAGTGACACCAATCCTTTTAGGTTTTTTGGATGATGACTTTACCATTAGTTTTGTTTTAGAGGTATTGATCGTTAAACCTCGTTCTACACAAAAGTGGCTAAATCTGTCCAGGAGTTTCTGTAGACCAGAGGGTTTTTTTTTACATCAGGAGTGTATCGTCTGCAAAGAGGAGGGTTGGTGTTTTTTCTCCCGCCAGGGTGGGGGCATCGGCGTTGTCCTCTCTCAAATGGTCTGCCACCCCATTTATAAAGAGAGAGAACAAAGTCTGGGCCATCACACAGCCCTGGCTGACCCCCCTCTTCACTGGGATCCTCCTTGTCAGCTGTCCCTGGCTTCCCCATCTAATGCTTGCAAGGTTACCCTTGTGAAGTCTTTTAATTAATTCCAGGAGGTATCGTGGGATTCCCATATCCTGCAACACCTGCCAGAGCTTGGCACGAGGCACAAGGTCGAAGGCGGTCTTCAGGTCTATGAAGGCCAGGTACAAGGTGCCCATTGCGATGGACACAGATTTCCAGTATACCGCAAGGAGTCTGAAAATCTGGTCCATCGTACCCACCTTCTGTCTGAATCCCTCCTGCAGATGTGTCAAGATATTCCCCTCTTATAACCAGGAGCCCATTCTAGAGATGACCCTGCCAGCTACCTTCTGTGCCACGTCGATTAAACTAATCGGCCTGCAGTTGGCAGGGTCATTTTTTGCACCCTTCTTGTATATGGTCACCACTTCGGCTCCCTTCCATGATTCTGGGACTGCGTAACCCTAAGCCAATAAATTCATCATGAGGGCCATCAATTTTGCCCATAGAACAGGGTCATATAAAAATTAGTCGCCTGGTAGGCCATCTGGGCCTGCGGCCTTACCGGGAGCAATATTTTTGATGGCTAATTCAACTTCTTGGGTTGTGAACGTACCGGCTGGAAATTTTCCTTTGTTGTTTCTAATGGGGCTTCTTTTGATCTCATGGATTCGTCCTCGCCACAATACAGATTTTGGAAGTGTGAATACCACTGCTGCTCTGTTATATGGTTTGGGATGGGCTCTATACCCTTTCTAGTGAGTGTGTTTATCAGATCCCAAAATAAGGTTGAGTCCTTGGCAAAGGCCGCTAATTTAAGTTCCTGCCAGTGTTCCTCCTCCCAATCCCGTTTAGCTGATGATAGTGTCTTGTACTCCTTTCTGGCCTGCCTAACTAATGCCCCATCTTTTTTCCGTAATGCTACAGTGATCGCCCCTCTTTTTTCCCTACATGCTTGCGTGTACCATAAATTACCCCTTTTTAGTATTTTCCGTTTCTGCCTCTTGACATCATTGATCTTAAAATAGGATCCCAACTTTGTTATCAGATTACTATAAGATTCATTTAATTTGAGTCCCTGTGAATTAGACTCGGGCCTGTTAAATGCAGAAAGTTCATCACACTTCCTTTCTACCAGTTCTCCTATACTATTCAAGACGTTCTTATTACAAGCCACTTTATGCCATTTTACCTTGCGATTGCAATTGGATGTGACTACTTCCTTTGTTATTAAGGATTGGGAGTTTAATGTGCTACCAATACTCTTCCCATCTAAGTTCCATACAGAGGGGGTTGTGATCACTGTCCTGTGTATGTTTAACCTCCATATCAACTACATTTCCCCATAATCGCGTGTCCAGTAAAATGTAGTCAATACGCGAAGGACCATTCAACCTGTTAAATGTCATGGCTCCCTCTGGGTCAGAAATCGTCCTACCATTCAGTGCTCGCAAGTTATATTCCATAGTTAGGGCATTAATTTGGATCGCCCTAGGTGACCATTTTTTGATAGGCTTCAAACTAAGTGTGGGGATAGCCTGTTTTAAGTCTTCTTCTTGTGTACCCAGTAGGTCTTCCTCACTTAGAGGTTCATATGTGCAATTCAGATCACCACCCACAATGTTAGACCGGGTGGGTATACCTGCTAGGGCCATTTCTAATGCAGTTATTGTAGAAGAGGTCTGTGCCCCTGGGATACCTTCAGCATAAATGTTGAATAGCTCTACCCTGTTTCCATTCAAGGGGCCCCTGAATGATAAGTGCAGGATGTCATCTGACATTTTACTGTGAACTTTAATGTCCCAATTCAAAGCCACATTAATCCATACGTGGAGACCCCCTACTGGTCTTCCCTTTCCTGAGTTTGTCGCTGGAATAAAGCAAGTAGAGTATCCCACCTTATATAAGGGGGTTGTGCTCCATGTCTCCTGGAAGAGGCATACCTCATAATCGGCGATGAAATCATTCCATTCTGGAATTGCCAATTTCTTAGAGAGGCCTGCAATGTTCCAGGAGAGTAGACGAATAACTCCTGATTCACTTGACCCATCATTATGTGCACAATTGATGCCCACCTCCAAATTTTCCATATCTAGGGTAAGTGATTTCCAGGTTCTCAGGAGAGTCCTGGTTTAGTCAATCCAATCCATTTAATTCGGAGTCGTCTTTGCTTCCAACTATGGGCCACAGGAGTAAACGTCTAATCTGAATATTAGAAGACTTGGGGGCCATGACCGATATTCTAAGGACACCAAATTTTCGGCCAATATGGTATTGGAAAGCTGAATTTCAATACAATCTGTGGGGAAGCTGAAAAGGAATAATCTTCTAACACTAATCATGTCGTCCCTAATGATGGATCTACAGCCCCTCACATGACGGAGCCAGTGAATCGCTTTGTTGCAAACTGAGTCACTGGATTCCTGGAAGGCCATCTTATTTAATTTTGGAACCCCGGTCATATAAACAATTGCAGTGCAATCCCCGGGGGCAGTGTTATTTATAGCATGGCTTCGTCGATCAGCCACTGGCCTCCCATTTTTCTCCACTGGCATACGACAGACGTCTGACTTCCCTGGGGAGGGGTCCCTATTTCCTCCTGCCGTCCCCCAAGTTTTCATGACTTCAGCATAAGTGCCTAAGTTACATTGGCCAGTTGATATATTTCTAACTTGAGGTCTCTGGTCGGGTAACCATTCCCTTGTGAGCCCTCCTCCTATTAGTAAATTTTGGGATCGGGAGTCTCTTGGGTTTGATGTTTGAACCAATGGTGGGAGTAAGAGGGGTTGGCTTTCTTTGTTCCTAGAGTTGGGCCCTGTCTCAATTAATTCTTTAAACATTTTTTTAATGGCTGATAACTCTGATTCCAAGTTTCCCATTTTCTTCAGAAGAATCCCATTGAGATGCAGGCACCTTGAACATTCCCCAGGATCTTCATATTGTTTTTCTGGACCCCTAATGGCTTGGGCAATAACTTCATTTACATCCCCTGATTCCCCCTCCAGAACCACAAACATATTAGAACAGTTAATGCCTATCTTACATGGAACCTCTTGCGTGTCCCCCTGCTTTCTCCTTTCTCCAGTTTCAAAAGGGTTAGGCCCAGTTGATGTCTCAAGGGGATCAGGCATCATAGAGTCTTCTGCTGGCCTATGAACTTCGCAGATTTGTGCAGAGTATGGCGGTTTCTTATTAAATATAGCAGGGATCACTCTCCCTCGCTGCTGCTTTAGTAACTCCGAAAGGGGATCAGGTGTTTCCGCCTGACTAATACTTGGGCTTCCCTTCAAGACCTCCTCACATTCATTAACAATGGTTTCTATCCTTAACAAGGTGCAATTGGCTGCTGCATGAGTGGCCTTTTTTGCCTTTTTCCCCTTTTAAGGATGTGCCACGGGAGCCCGCCTCCTCCATAGACTCCTCTTGCCCATTGTTGGAAACTATGCTATGACAGGGCAAGAAGAGATAACGCTTTCAAACAATGTTTGGGGAATCAGGGCGTGGTACTTATACAGTGAGATGTTCAAAGCTCACCCTAGGGCCCCACAGAACCTTTTTGTCCTTATGCACCTTG
Organism: Lissotriton vulgaris; assembly: GCF_964263255.1. Taxonomy (NCBI): domain Eukaryota; kingdom Metazoa; phylum Chordata; class Amphibia; order Caudata; family Salamandridae; genus Lissotriton; species Lissotriton vulgaris. Next base: position 1,048,024,087 of record NC_141691.1, on the reverse strand, counting down.
AAATATAGTCCTTGAAGTCCGGATGTTAGGGGTATGGCCCTGCCCTGTCTCTTCTGGTCGCTGACGGGCGCGGGACGGGCCCGCCCTTGTCCCGCGCGCGTCCCGCGCTGCGGGAGGGTTGGGCCGATTTTGAGGTCCTCTGGCGCCCTCTTGCAGCGTCACTGGCTCTGCGCCCCTGAGTCCGATGGTCTCGCGGCCACGCTTGCAATTGCGGCAATGCGAGAGACAGAAGCTGTGGCAAGTGGCAGGGCTTAAGTGCAGAAGTTTAGCATGAGAGAGGATGACAGTCGTTCCCCTCACGGCGGAATCGAGTTTCGCGGCGTCTTAGTGTATTTGCTGCATGGAGGGCTGCATTCAGTGAATGCTTTCCAGACACTGCCTGGGGCACAGTAGGTGCTCCATGCATTTCCCAGTTCAAACCGATTGCTGGGGCACTCAGCCCCAGTTCTGGTGCGAAACTGGACAAAGAGGAAGGTGTGTAACCACCCCCACCTCCGGTCCACCCATAGGAGGGACCTTAGAGTTAGTCCAACCCCTAAACTTGCTCTAAGTATAGAACCCCAGTCCCTAGGACTTTAGATTACCCCGGACGAAACTCTGCAACATATATCCTGGACCTTCGACATTCCATATCGACTGGAAGACTGAAGAAATCTCCCTTGTGGTCATGGAGTGACCACCCTGGTCAAACAGGCACCAACAGCATCTTTGCCGGTCTACATTTTCGAGGCTCCTGCCGGATCCTGAAGAATCTGCGAGACAGGACACGGACTTCCAGACATCTCTGACCCCGACTTTCGCTCACAGCAAAGCTGAGACCCGTGGCAGACACGAGAGACGTGGGACCGGAACTCCTGGACATCCTGCATTTTGCTACCTGCACCGACTTCGCGAGGTATCCCAAAGTTTTACATTGGGGTGCTTGAAGCCCCAGCCCCGGGCACCTTTTGCACCAAAGCTCAGAGGCCCACACTCCACGAGTGTCCAGTGGGCCCGCTTCGTGCATTTCAGCTCGACGCGTCTTTGCGGTTCGTAGTCCGTTGGCTAGTGAGTCGCCAAGAAGACCAACCTTTGTTCCAACTTGCTTTCCTGGTTGCTCCAGGCTTGCTACAACTTCCCTGCAAAGGAGAAGTTCCACAGACTTTGCTGGTCTGCACCGAAGCCAATCTCAACATCCTGCGTGGGTTGTTTTTGCCAAGGCTGGTTGGGTCCAATCTGGATACCGACACTGCAGTCAACTAGATCCTTTGTGGGAAAGCTGAAGTCCAGCTCCTGGTAGTCGTCGACACCTCCTGGACCTCGTGGCTGAAGAGACCAACTTCACCTTTTCACTTGAAATCACCCGACATCTGGTGGCATCTTTCTATCGCCTCCCTGGTCACAGCCTAGTGGCCCAGACTCTGTCTCCTCTGCTTTCAGGTTCTTCACATCTCTGATCCACCCGGACACTTTTCCTCTGGTCACCTTCTTCACAGCTCTCCATTGGAATAAACGACGAAACCCGATACAAAAAGACACCTATGCACCTGGCTTCCCTGGGTGAGGTAACACGAGTACTCCGGTGCTCCCGTGGGTATTGACTCTCCAAGTGTCCTAATCTGAAAGGGTTCCATCGCAGTTCACCTCCTTGTACCCTTTTTCTGTAAAATTCTAACTTGTTTGTTCCCCATAGAAAGTAAATGGTAACCCGCGGCTGTGTTTAGACACTGCACGCGTCTCCCGTGGGCCTCCTACATCCTAACCTTTGGTTGTCCTGAGTAGCAATCGATTCCACAGGCCCTAGGCCTAACTTCTATTCCTCATGTGGTTCTTATACCACTATTTTAGTATATGGTTTGTGAGGCCCCTAGGGCAAAATGTATACTGTGCAACTTATCGTATGCTAATTAAGTTCCTTGTATTGTACCTTTAGCTCTGACCTCATAAAGAGTCCAGAGGGGTTGTGTTTAGAATAAATACATATATATTTGATATATACCTTGTGTGGTGTGCTTTCATTTGGTACTCAAGAGATTATAAATGGTAAAACAACTTGCTTAACTTGTCTCCTAGTCTTAGCCCGAAGGCTGCTCTCCACAGCTACCCCTAGGGTAGCTTTCTATAAGGTTGACTTTATAACCTACCATCAATAAGGGTCGATTGGACTGCTACAAGGTGCCCACTAGAACTAGTGGACATCATATACCAGGCCAACTTCTCACATCCTTCATTCAGTACTAGAAAGGTACCAGATTCGATTCTCCGTGCTCATTCCTGAGATTGGGGATATCATGTTTGTGCAAGTTTCTAATGGAGCCCACAGGTGCTGAACCAGACAAATTTGAAATCAAGTTGGAGTGCAGTTTTGGTACTCTTGTCTTAATCCATTTGTCATGCAACAAGTGATCAAAACTGTATTTTGAAATGTGCACTGAGGAATCTGTTACTGGGTGGCATAACTTCCACATCCCCTCTAAGTGGATGTATTTCATTTTAATGTTAACCTTCATCTGACAGCAACATGTTCATGGGTATGATCAAGGTAGTTCCTCTGCTCCCCACAAAACATGTCTTCATTAGAGTTTTTGACGTGGGGATACCATGCATGTATGAGTTTTTCCGTAAGTATGGGGCAGTTAAACCAGAAACTGGGCATGTGGATGAATTCAGAAGCAAATGTAGATGAAATGTCTTTCTGAAAGAGACTTCTAGTCACAAATTCCTCACCCTCACAATATTCCTCAGGTGGCAGACTGGATCCGGAAACCTTTCAGCATACCGCTGCATGCCTGAAGGTGGCACCATGTGGGTGGCTCGGCACTGACACGGTTCCGCTCCGGAAATGACATGCAGAGCATATATAAGCACCGCTCTCGTGCACTGTCTTCAGTTCCTTTCTTTCAGATGTCTAGACTTGAATCTGGAGCTCTCTTCATGTCTCTCTCCGAGACATTACCTAAAAAAATGTCTTCAGTGTGCAATGAATGTCATCCCAAAAACGACAGGTTTTTAAGATCTTAAGGGACTGTCACAAATACTTCTCCAGGTGTCTGTCTGCCACACTGGTTCCCCCACACTGCCCGCAAAAAACCACCAGGAAATTCCTGGACTTGGGGTTAGTCCTAGCTAAAAGGTAAATCACTAGCCATTGGAAGGCGGTCACAGCCCCCACCACTGCGCAATGGCTGGGAGAACTTATAAAGTGGGCAGACTGTGAAGAGACTCTCCGGCTTCAGATGGCTCGGAGAACTGACAATGATAGATTATTGGACACAGCAAGAGCCTGGTGGCGATGGTGGATCTTCTTAAAAACCCGACTGATGACGATGACTGATCTCCCCAGGTGTGGGGGACTCCCTTCACTGCATGGGAACACATCCACCGGCGAAAGGGTGGGAGAGTAGATAGGGGGATGACTACAGTGGGTGCATCCTCCTAGGTGGGACATTGATTACTGCCTTAGGGAATCCAACGAAAGTGATAGGAATGCATTTTGTGCAACAAGTGCACTGTTAAGGAGAGCGACATGTCTGAGGGGAGGGGGAGGTGGGGTTAATGGGGGGGGGGGGACCTGGGGAGGGAGGGGGTGAGGGTGGTTGTGTTCTTAATTGTTTCGTAAGGCGGATTGGTGCGGACCGTAAACCCACAATCCTGGGGCAGAATGGATCGGCCCCGCCGGACTATGACACAAGTCGGATGAGATGTGACTCCTGCACCTGATGAACAATTCTCCTAGCGTAGAAGGGGATGAAGACATGGAAGATCTGAAAGGAGGCGGGATTAGGTTTTGTTGTAGAACCACGGGGCTGCATGATCATGCGATTATTTATATATATATATATATATATATATATATATATATATATATATATATATATATATATATACATATATATACATATATATACATATATATATATTCCCACGTTATAGTTAGTCGGACTCACTATAACTTGCGCGTGCAATGCACTGCTGATGACATCACATATTACATCAATCATGACATGGTCAGTGACATCACTCATGACATCACTGATGACACCGTCCTTGTGACAGAGTGACAGACCTCCTTTCACTGTAAAGTAACCCTTGAAACACATATTCAAAAATAGAAACTAACATTTTCAAAAAAGTGGAGATACCTATACCAGTTACAACAACCAATTCAGTAATTCCACCATTTATATACACATCCACTCATTTATCAACAGTTCTATATAGTCAGTCATACATATACTCACTCATCATATGTAGTGAGACACCTATACATCCGTTAACACACCGACAGTCTTCCAAAAGTTGCTCACGCACATACTCACACATGCAAATAAACTATTGAACATCCATTTTTTGCATATACAGCTATACACACACTACCACCTTACTTCTAAAGAAACTTACACATACTTACTCTCTTAAAAAATCACTTATAGAAACACATACTTATTAAAACAAGAATTCTTTCAATCTCTCACTCTCATATATACTCACTTATATACATCAATACTCACATATACTAGATTAAAACATATGTAGTTACTGATAAAGACACTAGTAAGACAGTCATTCACTTACTAACACATACATATACACACTCATTCACCCATACAGTCCGGCACATATGCTGTCTTCAAAACACATACAAACAGTGAGTCAGTCATTTATGCATCTATGTGCTAAGTAACACTCCCACCAAATCATACAGACACTTATACTGATACTAAAAAAAACATCTAATAACCCATATACACACATATGTAGCTACTCACCAACCCATGCAGCCACTTATACACAAAGTGAAACACTGATACATATATTTAAATATTTAAACATTACTCACTAATATATGTATTCACTAAGATACACTTAATAAGCCAGTTATTCAATATTTTTTTTTTTTTAAACCATCCATTTAGACACTTATTTAAACATTTATTCTCCCATCGACCTTTACATATACATATATAAAACATATTTATTTTTCAGAAAGACACACTTTCACTGGATGGTGTCATCAGTGATGTCATGAGTGATGTCACTGACCATGTCATGAGTGATGTAATATGTGATGTCATCAGCAGTGCATTGCACGCGCAAGTTATAGTGAGTCCGACTAACTATAACGTGGGAATTTCAATGGTTTTATATCAGTAAAATTTCCAGCTAACTATAACTGGTGTGAAACCTATGGTTTTTTCAGTTAATTTAATAGGTTTTTTAAATGCTAATTCCTAACTATAACCGGTGTGAAACCTATGGTTTTTTCAGTGAATTTCATAGGTTTTTTAAATGCTAATTCCTAACTATAACTGGTGTGAAACCTATGGTTTTTTCAGTGAATTTCATAGGTTTTTTTAATGCTAATTCCTAACTATAAGTCTCACTTTATAAATAAGACTGTTGGCACTTTAGTTGTTCTTTAGAACACTCTGGTACATTCTGTCATTGGGCTACAGTTGGGCTACATCTAGTTGAAATTTGGGCTACATTTACATTTTTTGGTCTCTGGTGGCCATCTTTGGGCTACATTGGGCTACATTGGACTACATTTGGGTTACATTTTGGCATTTTGGCATATATATATAGCCCAATGTAGCACAATATATATTTTATCAAAGTTAATTTTCGTAAAAACCACTTAAGAATAGGGCTACCAGTCCCTACAATTTTTCCCATTTTTATTTTTTTTATTTTTTGCTTTGGAGCGCTCCCGGTGCGCTTCCCGGGGAGCGCCCCGAAAAGCGTACTTTTATAAAGCGCCCCCGGGCGCGCTCCGAGGAGCGTCCCGTAAGCGCCAATATCGCGAACGAAAACATGATCATGACGTATCGCGTAGCCGCGTCCGCGTGATACGCACGGCGTAAGCGCACCCGGAAGTACTCGAGCGAATACGATCGCGCAACGTAAACATCCGACGCGCTTACGCTACGCGACCCGAAGCGCCCCCGGGCGCGCCCCGGGGCGCGTAGCGTAAGCGCGTCGGGTCATGTGACCTGAAAATAACACTTTTCATTGGTTCATAACAGTTTTAGTTTCATAATGATGAAGCCCCTGGTCTTGTGACCTGAAAATAACACTTCTCATTGGTTCAGGACAGTTTTTTTTCTAAATGATGAAAGACCCCACCTTTTTTCCTTATTCTGACTTTGTCCTTTGACTGAGGAAGACCTGTTTGTACATCTCTGTACCTTTTTGATATTAATAATGGCTTCAGTAGCAGCAGCAGCTGGTGCATCTGCCCCACCACCACCACCACAACCACCAAGAGGACCACCTCAAGATTATATTGGTGGTCAAGAACAGGAGGAGGAGGAAGAGGAAGAGGAGGAGGGGAGGAGAAGATGGCTGCCTGAAGAAAATACTCCATACAAACCCAAGCCACACATTATATGGGAGTTTTTTTCAATCCCAGAGGGCAAGAAAAAAGTTAATGCACCCAAGGTAACTTGCCTAATCTGCAATGATGAACTTTCACGGGGCAACCCAAACAAAAAATATTCATTTGGTAACTATACCATGATTTGTCATATGACCAGAAAGCACCCAAACAACTACTCTCGTGCTGAGTTCAGGGAACTGGCCAGTAACCTCCCCAAGTCGTCAAGGACCACCTCCCAAACAAACCAACCGACTTTATCGGGACCAGAAACATCCGAGATGATGCCTTGCATTCAGCCAAGATTTGCTGATTTTAAAATCACTTGTTCTGCATGTGGCAAGCTTATCGCCTATGGTGAAAAAAGCGTTAAGCTCATCGTCCTTGCAGGTGATAATCACAAGTGCCCCAAAAAGAAGTAATTTTTTGGGTTTTTTATTTTTTTGCTCCAGTTGAGCCAGTTTCAATTCCCTTTTTTTGTTTCTCCCCCTAAAAAAATACAAAAAAAATATAAAACTGTTTTGAGAAGCCAAAAAAAGTTCAAAAAGTTCAAAAAACACAAAAAAATATAAAACAACAAAAAGAAGAAAAAAAAAAAAGTTCTTTTTAGAACTACCTCCAATTTCTAAATAAAAACTTCATTTTTTAAAAACTCTGTCATCTTTTTTCCTCATATTACGCTCCCCGGTGCGCGTACCGGGCGCTTCCCCCGCGCAAAACGAAAAAAAAAATATTTTAAATGCCCCGCGGGGCCCTTTTATAGCCCCCACATCAAACCTAGGGGGTCAAGGGGGGGTCTACCCTGCCCCCTTATGGTCATTTCCCTCTTTGTTTTGCCCACCTCTCGTGTCTCGATCCTACCGAGACACAAGATGGCGACCGCTCCGGACTGTTTAGAATGTTTACAGACAACTGAGAGCCAATCCGCTTTCTGCGCGCAAGTCGCGTGTCGCGCCTGGAGCGCTCTCCGGTGCGCGCACCGGAGAGCGCCTATAGATATATATATTTTTTTGAACCTAAATTACTCAAAATCCACTGGAGCACATATCTTGAGACATAGCAAAGGCACATCGGGCTAACAGTCCCTACAATTTTGCCAAGTTTGGTGGAAATCCATTTAGCCGTTCGGGCTAAAATTGAAATCGACCGCCCTATGGAAATTAACATGGGGAAAACGCGTTTTGGGACCCCCCCTTTTATCTCGGCCCCCGCTTGACGTATCCCCCCCCAAACTTTCAAGGGAGAACCGGAGCTCGACGAGGCCATTTTCAGGAAATTTTCAGGCAGATTCGTCAACCGGTGCCAAAGTTATTCCAAATAGAATTTTGAGATTTAACATTGAAAAAAATCCGAACTATAACTACCTACTGGCGACCGCCAGTAGGTAATATATATATATATATATATATATATATATATATATATATGCATATATATGCATATATATATATATATATATATATATATATATATGCATATATATATATATATATATGCATATATATATACATATACATATATATATATATGACATGTGAAAAATGAATAAAATCTGTTTAAAAAAAAAAAAGAGACTGTCACAAATAAATATTTTATCGATCCCTTCAAGACAGCCGGGTCAGGCCATGACATATGCATTTTCATGAACCCAAAGGCCATTCGGTAATGCAATGCAAAACTTTAAATCCCCAAGAGTATGATGACTTCCTGCCAAGTCTGTTCCATGTCACACTTTGTGTCCAAGGTTCAATCTCGGTTATTTCCCGTAGACGACCTAGCTGCTACAGATGCTGGTCTTTGTTAACTCCCAAGTCTCAGGTAAACATAAGACAACAAAGCTGGATCCTTTCCCCTCGTGCTATTCCCATTTGTCAGAGCAGACTCTCAGGCTGCACCTCTGTTCTCAATCTCAGTTTCGAAGCTGGCTGGCTTCAGAGCCGATTCCCTAGCTGTTCTGGCACAGCTGGAGTTTCCAGGGCCTTCAGTCCTCATATCAGATCAAAGAGTTCCGCACAGCTTTTCACTGGCTCTTTGGATCGCTTCTGACAACTCCTGGCACGCCTAGAAGTTCCAAGGAACCAAGAGGCCATCCAACTAGGATACCGCCTGTGGGTTCACCTTCAGTGCTAGTTGGACCCTCTAAGTCTGTCTTGCCTCTGGCTCTTGTTCCAACCCTACTTCTGGAACCAAACCAAAATCGACGCTGGCCCTGGGCACAATGACACCGATGCCGAGTTCACTGATGTCTGATGCGATCCGATATTTCTATCCGACGCAGGTCTGACCTCAACTGAAGTTGAGCCTAAATCTGCCTGAGTCACCACTTCTCCCACTTGATTTACCACAAGCGAGACTGCAACCTCTGCAGTCTCTTTTTGTAACAGATTCAGATAATGACTGTGTCCTGGGTGATTGGTTTGCCAATCCTACCAAGATGACAATTGTAGATGACTTACAGGAGGCTGGTAGACTCAATACCTTCCTGAAGACATGTCTCTTTTCTCCCCCTGGACCAGCCCCAGGTAATCTGGTTCCTACTTGATGGTGATGTGTAGGACATCCTAATTTCTGGAACGCCGACTCCCATCATGGATGTTAAGACAAATCTTTTGACTGAGGTCCTTCAACTAGGTCAGACATATATGGAACCCCTTCTTCCATTGTGTGGCACTGAAAGATACCCTATTGGGGAGCTTGGGCCAAGCTGTTCTCTAGCCCACAGGTCACTTGAGAAATAGCTAGTTTTCATCACCATGCTCCAGGTTACCCGACTTCTGTTTTCCAGCAGCCCTCACCAGAAAGCCGTCCAGCAGCCGTTTTAATCCCAACACATTACCTACTTCTAATCCTGATAGGGAATCCAAATGAATGGAGACATTCAGTAAGTGTATTATCTTTTACCAGCTTTACCCCGGGCTCAGTTAATGCCAGCTTTTTGTTGTAATGTAAGTCTCAAGTCTTTTGGGGATTCTGTGGCATTGGCCCTCCCTGATATACATGAAGACCTTCGCCCGGGGCTCTCTGGCGAATGAAGATGATTGTGATTAAACCAAGTTCACGATTCGTTATGGCTTGGACACCACCCATTCTATTTAGCCGGTCAAAGGCACCAGTGTAGACATTTACGCCATGCATGCGATCAACTGGATTCTTCAGCGATATCCAGCCCACCTTGTTCAGAGACAAGGCTGATTAGGTTCTCTGGGCCTTTGTGCCCCACCTTGGCAACCACCTTTTGTGACTTTGGCCAAGATGGCACCTACTCCAGCCTACTCGGGTAAACCCAGCAGCTTTGCTTTCGAGGCTGTTGTACCCCTTGCCCCTGTGTGAAAGGTCAACGGGCTGCTTAGTTGGGCGCTCTATTATTTCTGCAGCCCCACTTGCCAAACCTCCTTAGTGTGCTCTTACAGGAGCGAAGTAATCCGATGGGAGGCGGAATCCACCAATTCTGCCCAGGCTGGCAAGCAGCACCTTTGGACAGGTAGCTTTGAGGTACCGGGTTTTTATGGAACCGGCAGTGCCAGGGAGAACACCCAAAGACCTCAAGTCCTTCCTATTTCAGACTACAGAAACTCAGAGTCTTCTAGGTGAAGTCAAAGATCGTATTTATTGGCTGCAACCAGTAACAGGTATCCTAGAAGTACAACAGCATGTATGTTCTCAGGAGACTGCTCGAATTTACAGAACCAGCCTTCTCTTTTTATACACAATGAGCTTCAGGCAAACATTCCTGATTTTACAGTCAGACTATACACATATTTTTACTACTAAGAAAAAGCAGAGTCATGATGACAAGTCCACATTTCAGTTTGTCAAGTCCATGATAGATTACCCGGCAGGGCCCAGAACTTTCATCAGATATCGGCGGACCCCTAATAAAAACGGGCACCTCCTCCTCGTAAAACAGGTCATAAAGAAGAAACAGGGATAGGTGTGTGTGAGATTAGGCATAGCTTGTGTGCGATGAACGGTTTATGACATGTTGTGCCTTGATACCAATCTCATTCGGCCACTGGGATGGGAACTGCCCGAACAGGTTTGGCTTGGGGCAGTGGAGTCAGCTCGCCCAGGTCACAGAGGAGTCAGCAAAGGTGTACGTGTCCTTCAGATCGAATTCGGCCTTCGTTATTTGACTATGTGAGGGCAATCACAAAATGGCTGCCGCTCACAAAATGGAACCCGAGGGTTCAAGACGAAAACTACGATTTCAGGGTGATTTCATCACTCAATCATGACAAAAATGCTTATGTATAGTATTTAAGCCATTTCCGGTCTGCTAGTACCAAAATCGTCATGATACGATGATATTTGACACGAGTGCAGAGCTTTGGTACCACACAATAGCAGAGTCCAGAATTTTAAGTACCACAGCTTCTACAAACTATTAGCAGGGGTTATGCCTCGCCATTCCTTACTTATCATCTGCTCCTTCCACTCCCCTCTCCCCCACACCAGCGATGGATTGAGGATCATCTTTCCATTTTGTTGCAGGAACTGAAAAGGGCAATTGAGAGGCTTCCTGCGCCAGAGGTAGTTTGCGACTGCTATTGCAGCAACTGTCATGTGCCCAAGAAAGATTGAGGTCTGAGGCCCATTTTAAACCTGTGCCTTATCAACCCCTTCTTCTGGAAGGAAAAAAATCTAACTTCTCACCCTGACCCAGGTCTTGTCTGCCCGCGACCCTAGAGACTGGATAATGACGTTGGACATGCAGGACCCCTTTTTCCATATCTCTGTCCTGCTGGCCCACTGCAGCTACCTGCGATTCCTGGTGGGACAGGAGTATTTTCAGTTTTGCTGCTTGATTTTTTTTTTTTTTTCTGGATTCACATTCTGTGTCTTATTCCACCATCTAGTGGTTGGATCCGGAATGCTCCTGTTTTTTGTAGCTTTGTCTTATGTAGGGGAGGGGGGCTTTGTCACTCCCACCATTTGGTGAGTTATCCAGGCCTGGTTGTCATCTTTAGATCCTTTTTTAATCTGTTGGATCTGAAAACATAGCTGAAGGCTCTCCAGTTTACGAAGATAAGAAGTTTGGATTAAGTTTAATTGAGGAAACACTGACGTTGTTCTCTGAGAAGGTACTGGAGAAAACTAACACAATTGCCTGAGTATAAGCCTTATCAGAGAATTCCCGAACAAGGGACCCTCTGTTCCACATGATATGGAGAGCACACCTTTTTAATTCTGCATGAAGTGTGTCCATAAATTTGCCTAGATGGACAACCATCAGGTGTGTAACCTTTGCCTCCCGATCAACGACAAAAGCGATGGGTGCAAGGTCTGTGCGGATTTCAAGCCAAACATGCTTAGGGCAAGAGACTGACAGAGTGGGCCTAAACAAATTTTATTTAGCTCCTAGATTGGTATATTAAAATGGGGGTGACAGTGCTATTTAGCTACTTGTTTCCCTCCGGACCGCAATATGCGGTCTGGAGGGGAACGAGTAGGTAACAGTGCGGTTTCGCCGATAAGGAACAATGTTTCCATGAGGTGATCCTGCCCCCACCAGAGACCATGAAGCGCTATTAAGCACCAATACATAAATAACGAGAAAGTACAATGGTATGTATAACACGCATGTTTAAAAGTTAACAGCGTTAAAAGTATCTTGGTAATTTTACTCATCCTATTCAGTAGAATATAGGAGTGGTAAATACGGGGCTGGTCCCTGTATGGTCCTGACAAAAAGCCTGGGGAGCTTGAAACATGTTGACCACACACTGATTTAGCCCTATTAAAGGCTAAATAGCAGTGTCACCCCCATTTTAATATACCAATCTAAGAGCTAAATATAATTTGTTGAGGCCCACTACCACAGTATTTTTAATTCACTCACACCCACTCCACCACCACATCACTTTACACCACACATAGTCTTTTCACAACAATAGTGCTCCTGCGTAGTCCGCTAGTCGCAGCAAGCCCCTTTTCGTAGAGAACTGGGATGGCCCCAATGATGAAGCATGTCACCGTGGGGAAACCCCGGTGAGTGAGGGGACTCTAGAAAGAAATTTTTCTTTCTTTTTTGGTCTGTACTGACATATTCTGAGCAGTGACCATAACACACAAACTAGGTCTCTGAATCCAGTACTTTGGATTCCTACTTTTAAGTTTATTTGGAGGCCGACCTAGTTTTGTTTATCCTCCTTCTCCCTCTACCATCCAAAAAGAAAGACAACCGGAGTCCAGATGTTTCGACGGCAAAAGAAGACAAAAGTCTGAAGACGCCGAAAAAGGCAATAAGCGAAACCCCGTCGAAGGATACCTCAACATCGAAAAGAAAAGCTTTGACCATACTCAACACCTAGGACCGATCATCAAAAATCGAGAGAAAGAAAAGGCGACTTGAGGCAGGAATGGCTACACTTCTGCAGGAGACAAAGTATTTGAGTGCATCTATTCGAGAATTTCAAATCCCGCAAAAGCCTTCGACGCTGAAAGAACAAGTCGAGAAGGATGTCAAAGATTTAGACCCTCCTTTGACACCAGAGTCACGGTAGGATGAAGAAGAATAGCAGTTCTTCCTCCAAGAAGAGTAGGTTGATACAATGGGTTTGGGCATGTTCCAGGACTTTGAAGTATCGGAGTATATGGAAACCCAGTGGCACGACATTGAGGCGAATTTCCAAGTACAGGGAATTGACACTTGGCAATGCCATCTCCTCCTAATGACATAACAATGTGTGGTCAACTCATAAAAAGGGCGGCAGATAAATATGCAGTGAAATTAGAGGAGGAGAAATCAAAATCCTACCACCTCCTGGATTCACTGCTACCTTCACAAACCAGTAACCAGCTCCTGTCAATGTTGCCCAGCATTCTGGAACAAGGGAGAGAGGCCTTGAAAGAGACTACTATGTGTAAGGCAGTCACACCAAAGTCCGAGAAAAAATACAAACATTCCTCAAAGGATCCTCTGTACCTAAGGGGAACCATCCCTGCTGACTCCATTATCACAGCTACAGCCAGGAAGAGGGCAAACCTCCCAACAACATTGGGACCATCAATGGACAAGGACAGCAAAACGATTGAGTTGGTGGGCAGATGTTTGAGAGAAGGGCAGCTAACCAGTGGAGAATAGCCCACCCGTAACGCTCTTCTCAGTAGATACACACACCAACAGGGGGATGAGATGGCAGAGCTAAGGAAGCACTTGCCCAAACAATTCAGTGAAAGAGAAGCTTGCCTTGCAGAGGAAGGGAAAATATTGTAAATACATGCCTCAAGTCGGCACTAAATGCAGCTGGCACTGCAAGGCGCCAGTTGATGGCTGGAACAACACTGACTGCATGCATGGGGGGGCGTGGCCAAGCACGGAAGGAAGATGGCCGCGTAATGAGTGAGCTCCGCCGTCCGTCCTAACTCACGTTCATCCTGAATGATCATCCGTCACACCCATCGAAAGTCCCTAACACCGGAACACCAGCGGAGCCCAACCCGCCTGCTCCGGTGCACAGATCAAGCCAAACGCTCAAGATTTTGGCCCTGGAAAGTTATGGCCTATTTCGGGGCCTGAAGCCGGAACCCAAAGTGCCTCAGCCCGCCAGAAGAGTTCTTCAGCTGACCTGCCGTCGCTCGTCGATGGCACCGCAGTTCAGGGTGCCGCTGCGATCTTCTCCACAACTGGAGCACCCCGGGAAGATGCTGGTGCCAGCGGCTGCAGCGGGAATCGTGGACCCGCTGGCGTGAACAAGTGACCCTCCCTAAAGGTATGCGCTCTGAGGCGAGGTAAGCGCACCGGCCGCGAGGCAGTTAATGGTGGTGGCGCATCCTCAATGGAGCAAACCCTCCCTCTGCCTGCCACATCATCGCAGAACTTGAAAATAACCCCGACTGTGTGAGATTGCAAATGTATACAGCAGCAGAGGCAAACCTGTCCCACTAAAGTGAGCGGGTGATCGGTGCACAGTCACACACAATGAGTTGAGGTAAGCGCGCCAGCTTCAAGGCAGTTAAGGGAGGCGGCGTGTCCTCAATAGTGAAAACTCTCCCTCTGACTGCCACATCGGCGCAAGCCCTGGCAATACTCGCCGGCTGTGGGAGGCCCTATCGAACGTATGACATTGTTCTGCATTCTGTCCATCAATTGTTGCTTTGCATGCTCCGGATGTAATCCTATTACAGGAGGCACATTTAGTTGGAAACCTGTGCAAAGCAATGCACAGGGGGAGATATAAAAGGATTGCACACGCGGGATTCACATTGGGGTCCAGGGGTGTGGGTATCATGATGAAAAACACATTCCAGCTGGCAGCGAGTTCCTCATGGAGGGACGATCGAGGCAGATATTTTGGTATCACTGGTATGTGGGAGGGCCATTTAATCACTTTTATGTCTATGTCCCCCCCAGGCATACAGGGTACCACGTTTGCTGACTTGGGTGCGGTCTTACGCACAGTTCCAGAGGGGCTTCTGATACTAGGGGGCGACTTTAACACAGTCGTTTCAGGTACATTAGATAGGTTTCCTCCCCGGGAGGTGGGGTGGGCTGCCCGCTGGTTATCCGATTTCTTAGAAGCTATGGGGAACGGCGGGGAGACTGCCCCAATCAACCCCAGGTACCTGTGTAACCAAGATCCGTAAAGACCTTCTTAAGACCATGGACTAATATTTCACCAATAATGTGGGATCAGTGACCTCCTCCCAGTCTCTGTGGGAGGCGTTTAAGACTGTAGTCCGGGGACAGGCTTTATCGTTAATATCTGGCTCTAAGAAAGATAAGCAAAAAAGTTCTTGAGCTTGAGATAGAAATTTATAGACTGGAGGGCGACTGTTAGAAACGGGACCCTGGCTGGCCAAGACTCGCGTCGAGGTCAGTCAGGGATCGCCATTTCTAAAGTCAGGGCAAGGGAGTGACACACCAAGGTAACCCCCACTCGCCCTCTAGTTAACGTGGCGCGAGCAGTCTAGGCTAAACTTGGAGGTGGTATGAGTTAAGTATTTGCGCACGCACCCCAGCAACAACACCCAAGGCCCACCACAAAGGAAACTCCACACAAGGTTATATAAAAAATAGCCTTTGTATTATAATAAACAAAACACATTAGATAACACACAAACTTTACAATGTGCCAGGGGCACGGGCAAAATTTACAAGGGGAATTATGTACAGGACAGGGCCACATGGACCACTGTAAGGGGTAGGCACTTGTTAGAAAATGATACTGGTAGGTACACACTTAGGACATAAACAGAATGATTAGCACCAAAATTGTAAATGCAACATACATCCAGTAATCACTGGAAAAGAGTAATACCTCCTACGCAACCCTAAAACACTGTAGGAAATCACGCAGGTAACTAGGACCTTCTCATCAGGACCTAAGGAAGGAATACCAACACCTAAGCAGTTCACTCTTAGCAAAGGGAAGGAAACCTAAACATAAGTGGGACATCAACAATCCTCTATGCAGGGCACACCTAACAAAGGGGATAAACATAAAATACCTAATCAGGTCACTTTTAGAAAAGGTAAGCGGACATCAACAATTGCACATGAGATAATAAACAGAGGAGCAGATTAGAACATTTTGCGCAAGAATCACATACACAGAAATTACAATGCGCGGGGTGCACAAAGCACAACACTCAAAAGGTCCCTCAGGCCAACTGGCCTCGAAAGGGGCGGAATGCCCTGAGTCTCAGTGTCAGGGAAGCTGCGCAGGCAGCACAGCACACAAACCTAAACGTAGCAGTTGCCCACAAAGTGCTGGGCAACTAATGCAGGAAAAGTTAGGGCAACGTTGGAGCCAGGAGGGCTCAAGAACAAGGTGGGGAGACACAGTGTGGGAGCCTCAGGGCTACAGCCAACTAGCTGCCTGTGTCCCCCTAGAGCCTCTCAGGGCTCGCTGAACAAATGTGCAAATGTAGAGCTCAGCGCTCTAAATCATGGAAAATGCCCCAGAGCCTCTCTCAGGGCTCTAAAAGAAATAAGCACAAAAAGAGCTTCAGCGCTCTAAACACAGGCGATGAGCCTCTCTGGGCTCACAGGACAATGGGGAGCTCGGATCCTCGTGGGCTCAAACGCAGATGTGCCCCTGAAGCCTCTCAGGCTCTAAATATTCAAAATGCCGCCAGAGCCTCGCAGGCTCTTCACACTCATGCCCAAGATCGTCGGAGTCCCTCACGGGGGACTCAGGAATCACTCAATGCCCCCGTGAAGCCCTCGTGGCTTCACTCTGAATGCAAGCGCGAGCTCGCGCTACCGGGGAAGGGGGGGGGGGGCGGACACCGGCAATGTGTCCCGGCGCCCCTCCCTTCTGCCTCACTCACCGGCTGTCATGGGCTGCAGCCGCTCCTCTCCTCTCGTCGGCGCGGGGCTCCCTTTCACTCCGGGAGCCTCGAGGGCAGAGCCGGCTGCTTCCTCCTTCGCGCTGCTCGGCTGCGGGGCGGGAATTCCGGGGCACCCTCCCTCGGGCCGCGCAGCGATTTGCCAGGCAGATGAGCACTTCCGGGTCGCCGCGGGCAGCGCGGCGGCTTGTACCAGGCAGGCAGGCGGGCTCTCAGTACCCGAGGAGTGGGCTCCCTCGAGGTATTTACAAAATCCAAGTACGGGGCAATGCCGGGTGGGCTCCGGCTTCAAAATTAAATATAAAGCGAGGTGGCACTCGCTACGCCGAAAATCGGAAAATCGGCTCCGATGCCGGGTGGCACCGGCCAGGTCAATAAAGCGCTCCCAAGCGCTCAGGGGCTCAAGAAGAAGCGCGCTCAGCGCTAAAAAGATAAGCAAAGCGCTATTGAGCGCTGGGGCACAAGGAAAGCGCTCCTAGCGCTACAAATCAATTAAAAGCGCTTCCAGGCACAGCAAAGCTCCAGCAGGGTCTGGAGGCAGGCAGAGGGGCAAGGCAGGGCCAGAGCCAGCACACTGGGTCTCCAGGCAGGGAGACAGCCAAGTGGCGGTCCTCTTGGCCCCTGCAGCAGCAGCAGCCCCCTCTGGCAAGATCCTGGAAGAAAACCAAAGACAGGACAAATTGTATGGGGACACAGCCCCTTCTTATACAGCAAAACCCCTTTGTCTCAGGGTGCAGGGTGGGGGAAAACCAGTCGCAGCTGGTTTGGAAGTACTCTGTTTACCTCAACCACCCTCTCTATTCACTGGCAGGGCTAGGGCCATCAGTCGCACTACAGGGGGTGGAGCCAGCATTGTCTGGGGAAAGTCCAGGCCCATCAGGGACCAGGGGCACTCCTCCCAAGCCATCAAGCATGCTGATCTCGCACTCTCCACCGGGCAGACCCATCCAGCCTTCCTGGAGCCAAGCTCACCAGCCAGCTCCAGCCAATCATACTGCAGACATATTTTACAGTAATATGCCAAGTCCACGAAATGGCATTTCTACTCATGACACACACATGCCACATACACCATTGGAAAGCATTCATTCCCAAGAACACGCACATCCAAAATTCGAGCATGCACTCCCCACGCATCAGGAATTACTAGGGACACAGACATTCCCCATGCATCCCTATGGGAGAGCAGGCCAGCCTAACTACATGCACGCACTTTACTCTGGGACACAGAGAAAAAGTGCGCACAGACAAGAAAATCATCCACACAGATCACAGATTCAAAGCAAAAAGATTAGGGGTGAACCTGCCTTAAGGGCCAAGTCCAACAGCGACCTTGATTCCGGTCCAGGAAAGACATGGCTTGGCAGTTTGGGCTGGACTGTTCCCATGAGGCACAGGGTGAAACTGATTTGCATATGGCCATGTCTGAACTGGGGTGGCAGAGAGGGCTAAAGAACGGTGATGGTTTAAACCCAGATCTCTTGACAGGGTGTGAGTGTTTGATTGGTTCAGATGCTCCGTCCATCACCACCCCCTATTGTCCCGCTTTGTTCACCATAAGTTGGCAGGGTAAGCTCAGACGTGAGTCCCTTGCTCACTTTGCCACTGGATTCAAGCAAGCCTGGCTGAAGACTGCTGAAATGCCAGAAACCGGTCCTTGGAAGTTTGTTTCCGGTCCAGGGAAGGCATGGCTAAGCAGTTCGGGCTGGACTGTTCCCATAAGGCACAGGGTCAGACTGATTTGCATATGGCCATGTCTGAACTGGGGCGGCAGAGTGGGCTAAAGAACGGTGATGGATTAAACCCAGATCTCTTGACTGGGTGTGAGTGTTTGATTGGTTCAGATGCTCCGTCCATCACCACCCCCTTTTGTACTACTCGGCACCTCTGGCACAAGTGGGGGTAAACAATAGTGTCAGCTTCATTTCCGCTTAGTTGCGGCACGCGTCAAGGCTGCCTGCTATCCCCCTTCCTTTTTTCCTTGGCTCTGGAACCCCTTGCTGCTTGGATTCGTTGGGATCCAATGATAAGAGGACTGAGGTGGTCCGCCGGATAGGAGGACCGCATATCTTTGTACGCTGTTGATATTTTGCTTTATATGGCTTCCCCCATAAATACCTTGTGGTCGTTCTAGATATTCTAACAGTCTTTGGGAAGTTTTTGTGACTCTCCATTAATTGGGGGAAATCCCTGCTGTTTGTCCTGAGGGGGAACCCTCCTACTCCTCCTGAAACTGCCAAATACAAGTTAACACTGTTGGATTTAAGTACTTGGGGATCTTTATTTCCCTCAATCCTTCAGTTAGGTACACCCAGAACCTTCTTCCCCCTCTTCAGAAACTCAAAAGTGACATTGCCAACTTGAGGAAGCTCCCCATCTCACTCCTGGGCAGAGCAGCCCTCTTCAAAATGATGGCTCTGCCAAGATTCCTCTATGTCCTAAAAAACACTTTAGAAGTAGTTCCAACGTCTTATTTCAGGGAAATTGAGGGCCTGCAAAGAGATCTATTATGGGACAGCAGACCTCGAATTGCATTAAACAAACTAACGCTAAACTGGTACGATGGAGGCATTAGTCTCCCAGATATCAGGAAATACTACTGGGCCTCCCAACTTGCGGCTACTAACCAGGGCACCTTCGGTCGTGCAGATGGCCCAGGTTACGACCTGGATAAGTGGCTCCTTCTGGTTGGGAACTATAATAGAGCTCTTTACTCCTGACCCAAGCTTTTTTTATCGGGCCCCACGAAACACTCAATTCAAATTTGGCATGACGCCACTGACTCTCTGGGATGACACAAGTTAACATTAGCCACTCCTCTTTGGGACTCTGAGAAGCTGGGCGATCTCAGGAAAACAAAGGGCTTCAACAGGTGGGATCTTATTGGAATTTCGGTTGTCGAGGATATGTTGGGGAAGGGAGGGGTCAAGACCTTCAAGGAGCTTCAAATTGAATACGAACTGGCAGACTGTGAGTATTTCCGCTACATGCAGGTTCGACACTCGCTCCAGTCCTCGTTACCCAAAGGGACTGATACCCCGGAGGCTTCCCCGCTGGAGGATAGAGTTTTGGATGGGCATCTTCCCAAAAAACCGATCTCTCGAATATATAAAAAGGTAATTAACTACATGGCAGACCCTCTGCAAACACTGAGAGACAAGTGGGTGCAGGATGGGATAGAATTGGATGACGAGGACTGGCAATTGGCGGTATCTTCTCACAGAGTGGTGACTATTCCAGCACGCTTAAGGCTGGTTCAACTAAAAATCCTTCACAGAATTTACATAACGGGCCCGATGAGTGAGCATGGGGTGGGCCGACACGGGAGAATGTAAAAGGCAATGGGACCTTACCGGCACATACATATACATTATCTGGGAATGTACACATATCAGCTCTTTTTGGCTTCAAATACTTGATCTAATCAGCAAGGTGTTACGCATCACTCTCTGTCCGGACATAAGGAGATGCCTTCTAAATATATGGGAGCCCACGGATTTGAACGCCTCACAGACGCAGTGGGCCACTTTGGGGTTCATGTTAGTCAAAAGAAATATTGCTCAACTATGGGGGGCGGCACACCCGCCCACCCCTTGAGGCCTAGGAAAGGAACCTCGATTGGTGTATGTTCAGAAAAAAAAACGGTATCTGGCAAGGGGGTGCCCCAAGAAGTGGTCCCACATCTGGGGCCCGTGGAATAGCTATAGAGGAGAGATTTGTACACCACCTTGTAGCATTAAACAAGATGACCCTATCCCCCCATAATGTTCCTCTCCATTGTAATGCTTGTATATCCTTCAACCCATATGTATTGTGATGTATAATTTGCCCGATCCTCTGTACTGTACAATTTGCCGATGTTTGTTAATAAAAAGTTATTAAAAAAAAAGATATCGTGCTTGGTTAGGAGTATCTGGTTTCAAGCCAGAAGTTTAGGCAAACATCATCAATGCACCATTCAATGGGGAACAACTATTGATGAGACCCTTCAACATCTGAAAAAGGACGACAAAACGGCGAAATCAGTGGGAGCACTGCAATTCAGAGGAAACTGCGGAGAGTAACAACAGCTGTCCGAAGACCATTAGGAAGAGAAAGTTTTTCAGAAACAACTTCACATCAGAGTTTTCAGGGCACAAGCCAAGCTCAGAGACCTTCACAACATAGGCAATACCAAACCAAAGGATGCCAGCCATTTTGGGGACAGGCATAAAGAAGAGCACAACCTCAGAGAGGATGAGCAACCTCCTCCGGGAAGTGACTTAAGTCATCAAACCCTCTCACACACTGCACCAGAGGGAGGCTGAACAAAGAACTTCCTACAGGAGTGGTAGAAGCAGACAGACAATAGGAATATTAAACACCGTAGAATTTGGATTGTACATAGCAGTAATAAGGACACTGCCAGCAAGTGGACTAAAGAAAGTGGTCCACTCAAAAGAGGAAATAACCCATCTATTCAAAGAAGTAGACACATTTCTGGAAAGGAGGGCGAAGAAAGGGTGCCCAAGAAAGAGGTCAATCAGGGAAATTACTCCACATAATTCCTGATTCCAAAACAGGACATAACTCTATGTCCAATTCTAGACCTCCGTTTCTTAAACAAATTCATAAAAACTCAAAAAATCAAGATGGCAACACTGCAAGAAGTCCTACCACAGTTGCAAAAGGGAGATTAAATGACAAGTATAGACCTAAAAGAGGCTTACTTGCACTTCACAATTGATCAGACACAAGAAATATTTGTGTTTTGTAGTCAACTACCCTCACTATCAAATTAAGATGCTGGCCTTCCTGGTGAAGTCTGCATCAAGAGTGTTTACAAAGTGCCTAGCAGCAGCAGCAGTGCACTTAAGAAAAGGAATACACGTATATACTTACTTGGACAATTGGTTAATAAGCGCAGTCTCTTTCAGCAAATGTCAAAAGGACACACACAGGATGTTAGCAAACATTTCAGGCTGGGGTTTAAATATAGAAAAATCCTCAACGTTACCAGAACAGGAAAAAAATCTTACTAGTAACAGGAATAAACTCAGCAAAGGCTAACCCATGTGAGAAGAGCATAGCATCCATATGTGAGGAAACTTGCCTCTATGACAGCAAAAACTTTGGGGAAAATACTGGGGAAAAATGTCCTCCTGCATTCTTCGCCTACCATAAGGAAGGCTACATAGGAGACCGATTCAAGAATGGGTACAAAGCCAGTGTTCACATGCCACAGGAGGTTGGGAAGGTCTAGTGGTTGTTACATAAAAAGTACAGGAAATGGTGTGGTGGAACAGATCACATATAACTATAGGAAGACCATTTTTACAACCAACTCCAGTATCCATTACCCCAGGCATCCCGCATATTGGTTGAAGAGGTCATATGGCAATACCAGCTGTGGTCCATGCAGTTAACGACGATTGGGCCGAGGAAAGGGAGATTCTGAGGGATGATATAGAGGGAAAATCAATGATTTAATTTTCCCTTTGCATTGTCCCTTAGAATCCTCCCTTACACGGCCCCACCACCCTACTGCTGTTACCTGCACGGACCGCGGCTTGGCAACCCTCTAGGTCAGAGGTGTATGGAAGCAACAGGAAGCAGTACAGCATATCAGTGTTCTGGAGGTAATGACAGTGTTCCTAGCCTTAAAAGCCTTGCAGAAAGAGCTGTGGTGAAGATCTCTATTAGTTCTAACAGACAACACAACAACCATGTGTTCTCTCAATAAGCAGAGAGGAACCCAATTCCTTGTTCTATCAAGACTAGCGCAGGAAATCTAGAAGTGGGCCAATTGGAGACAAATGAGCTTAATACAAATGTATCTTCCAGGGAAAGGCCATGTTGAAGCGGACAAGCTAAGCAGACAAGCCTCATCCTCACATGAGTGGAAACTCAATCAAGCAGTACTCAAACATATATTTAAACAATGAGGTACACCAGATATAGATCTATTCGCAAAACCAGCAATCAGAGGGCCACTACTTTGCACCCAGACATCGACACCACCAGTGCCTGGGGAATGCTCTGTCAAACTGGTCTAGGATATTTGCGTAAGTCTTAAGTGCACTGCTGCTGCTGCTAGGCCCTTTGTAAACACTCTTGATGCAGACTTCACAGGAAGGCCAGCATCCTAATTTGATAGTGAGGGTAGTGGACTACAAAACACAAATATTTCTTGTGTCTGTGATCAATTGTGAAGTGCAAGTAAGCCTCTTTTAGGTCTATACTTGACATTTAATCTCCCTTTTGCAACTGTGGTATGACTTCTTGTAGTGTTGCCATCTTGAATTTTTGAGTTTTTGAGTTTCAGGCAGTTGCTTTTGATCCAGTCACTGATGCTCATCATGCAACTGCAGAAGTTGGCCCCTTGTAGAGGAGGGGTTTTCTGATAGTGAGAGGATGAGCTTGGTGTTGTCTTCGTAGGATATGATGCTTCAATTATGGGTTCTGACAATGTTGCCAAGGGGTTCATGTAAGGTGTTGAACAGTCTGGGGCTGATGGACGCCGCAGATGATGGTATTGGGTTTGAAGGTGAACGATGGTAGGCAAATTCTCTGGGTACTTCCAGTTAGAAAGGAGGCGATCCACTTAAGGGCAACTCCTTGGTTTCCGATCTGATGGATCCACTTGGTAAGAGTGTGGTGGGATATGGTGTTGAATGCTGCTGAGAGGTCGAGGATGACCAGGTTCACAGTTTCTCCTCAGTGGAGAAGTGTTCTGGTGTCGGTGGCAGCAATCAGGGTGGTTTCGGTGCTATGGTTTGCGTGGAATTGGGAGGTGTCTAGAAGATTGTGGTTCTCCAGGTATTCCATGAGTTGGTGGTTGATGAGTATTTCGAGGATTTTGGCCAGAAAGGGGAGCAAGGAAATAGGATGGTAGTTCTTGAATTAACTGGGGTCTGCAGATGTTTTATTGAGAAGGGAATTGACTTAGGTATGCTTCCAATTTTCAGGGAAGAAGGCAGTCGTGATGGATGTGCCTAAAATAGCGGTGAGCTTGTTTTGCATCATCATGCTTCCTAGGTTGAAAATGTGGTGGAAACAAGGGTCCATGAGTCATCCTGGGTAGATGGAGATCATGATGGCTGTGGTGTTTATTTTAGGAGTTTTATATAGCGCTTACACAACCCAAGTGGTATTGGAGATCTTTATAACAGCATACATGTATAGAAGCATAAACAGTCAAGTACAATGATACACCTAGATTCTAGAAGTTACACAGTTCGATAATTATGAGGGCGGGGGAATAAACGTTGGGTGGTTATTGTCCAGAGGCAGAGAGATGATGGTTGGGGAGAAATTCTTTTAGCTGTGTCTTGAAACTCGTGAAGGATGGGTTAGTTCTGATATGATTAGGGAAAGAGTTCCCGATTTTGGGGGCGTTGCCTGAGAAAGAGTGAGAGAGGGCTTTTTGTTTGTCTTTTGGGGGGGGATTAGGAGGAGCGAGTTTGCGCTTCTTAGGTTTCTCGGTTGTGCTGCTTTAGTGAATTTGGCTGCTAGGTAATCCGGTTTGCACGTGTGTAGGGCTTTATGGGTGATTTCTTGCCTAGCCGTTTTGATCCACTACAATTAGGAGTTAAAACTATGCCACACATATTAGGAAATATGTTACCAAATGCATGTTGACACCTGTAGGGCACAACCGTGAAATCATGATAATCAGCAATGTCCATATCACCATCAAAATCGTGTAGGTATACATTTATAGCTGTATATTTTATTATCTGCAATAAATAGAATCGTTTTGGTGAATGACTTTATTATCGACATACAAAATATTCGGAACTATCGAATACGAACTATTAATAGTGTTCTTTACTCTGGATTTCATCTTTCGGCTGTGGGGTCGCCCGACCTTGAATTTCTTTTCTAGTCCTGTGAACCCGAAATGCCCGTCCTATGCAAGCTGGCTTCCCCATCAAGGGTTGTCTGGGATTCCGCTGGTTCCTCGAGTGTTGAAAATGCGGAGTCAGTCGTGCCACATTCTCCTGATCGCTCCCAGATGGCCTCGACAAGCATGGTTCTCTGAGCTGCTGCTTCTCTCACAGTGCGAACCCATTCTCCTTTATCCTCGAGCGAATCTCCTCAGAATGAACGAGGGTCAGATCGGTCATCCGTACCTCTCTTCTCTCAAATTATCAGCCTGGAACCTGAGCACCTTGAATTTGCTCATTTGAATATTTCGCCAGCCTGTAGGGACGTTCTCGCCAATGCGAGGGCTCCGTCTACGATAAAGACCTACAAGCTAAAGTGGAAAAGGTTCTGTCACTGATGTGCAGCTGCCAATATCCATCCCGTCCATTCCACTCCTGCACAGCTTCTGCCGTTCTTTGAACAGCTGGCTCAATCAGGACTTTCCTACTCCACTTTCAAAGTTTTCCTGGCGGCAATATCTTGTTTTCGGCAGGATGGGACTACCTCTCCCTGCTCTTCGAGAATCATTCGACAGATTTTCAAAGGACTGTTCAGGAAGTTCCCGCCCATTCGGCGTCCTACTTCCTGGCATCTCAATGTCGTTTTGACACAATTAATGAAGGCGCCTTTCGAGCCTATCCACAAAGCAGATTTAAAAATGTTAACTTGAAAGGTGGCTCTTCTAATTGCTTTGACCTCTTCACATCGCATGAGTGATATTCACGCCTTCACCGTTAAACCTCCTTTCCTTCAATTCAAATCGGACTGTGTTCTGCTTTGCACCAATCCGATTTTCATGCCAAAAGTACCAACTGATTTTCACCTAAACGAGCCAGTGTTGTTAAAAACTTTCTTCGCAAATCCTCAGACTCCAGCGGAGAAACGTTTACATTCACCGGTCGTTAAAAGATGCCTTAACTTTTATATCGACAGAACGTCGCCCTTTCGTAGATATGACCAACTGTTCGTTGCTTACGGGCGCATGTGCAGAGGGGGTTCTGTTACCAAGCCAACTATTGCATGTTTAATTTCTTCAGCAATTTCCTTCTGCCACCAGAAAGCTGGCAAGCCTCTTCAATCTTCAGTGAGAGCTCATTTCACCAGGGCGATGTCATCCTCTACTGCCCTGTTTCTGGGGTGCCAATTCACCAGATATGTCGAGCAGCTACGTGGTCCAGCAGGCACACTTTCACAAAGCACTACTGCCTTGAGACGATCCAGCAGGCTGATAGGGCAGTGGGCCAAGCGGTGCTTCGCAATCTTTTTAAATAAGGTGAGCCTCTATTCTTCCCTCCGCCTTTTGGTGGTATATGATTTGTTATTACCTGCCTGGCTACATTATGTAATTGCGTGTTTCTTCATGCCAATGCACTGCTGTTTTGGTCCTGCGGCCAGTTATTACTGCTTACTATTCTATTCAAGCATGTGAATCTATGAAAGACACCCTAATACTGAAGAAGAACAATTGTTACTTACCTGTAAACAGGTGGTTCTCCAGTATTGGTGTCTTTCATAGATTCACATGCGACCCACCCACCTCCCCTCAGAGGCTCGCTTCTCCTCCTAGACTCTTTTGTCACTCCTCGTGCTGCGAAAATCTGAGGGCCTGAGCCTCTGAAGAGAAGGTTCTAGAGGGGTGTTTACGCCTGATTGGCTGTAGTTTGGACTAACATAATGACATGGATATTTTATATAGGCGTTTTTCTTTTCTCCTATATATTCCTATGTGTTAATGCTAACCTGGTACTTATAAGTATTTCTGTTTTTGGAAATTGTGTGATATCTTTTTATATACATATTTTATTGGGATTTATTGCTATTTCATTTACCGTGGGCCTCCCACTTCGACGACTGGGAATATTCAAGCATTTGAATCTATGAAAGACGCCAATACCGGAGAACCACTTGTTTACTGGTAAGTAACAGTTGTTGTTCTATTTTATCTTCTTCTCATCAGAGAAAATGATTGCTCTTCCACAAACCCGCCATCCATGTGGAGCGCTTTTATTGGGGCTGCACCTAATCACAAATTAGGTAATACCTGGTGATTCAAGTCCAATTGATCACAATTCAAATGGAATTAGGTAGATGATGAAATATAATCGAAGGCTCTTTATTTACAGACCCTTATCATGACACAGAGCGCTGTTTTATAAAACCTAAGAAACCATACTGACTTCCAGAAGTGATCAGTGTCACCACACTCAGTTTGGATCCTCAAATAAGATAAAAGGTATCTATACCATGAATTCCAACACAAATCTCTGTTAGTGTCATCTACCCATTCCATCTAAAAGATGGAACATCAATATATATGATAATTTGCTATATATCTACAGGTCCACAGCTACATCGGAGCACATATTAATACGACTATTCCCTGGCACATTAACCTTTTGGCCATAAGAGATATAGTAAGCTTTCTAGATAATATCTTCTATCATAACTGGGCGCCATAGAAGTCAGACTGGAATGTTTGCTTTTCACAATCCCTTCACTTTCAATATCTCTTTTTTCACACTCTATAAATCATTCCCTTATTTCTTGTTCTACCCTCCATTTTTAATCCATATTTCATGTTTAAAATCGACTTTTTTTTTGTTTGTATCAGGTCTATTTTATTTTCAAGTTAAAGCACAGAATACAGGTCCGGTTGTACACAGCGTTAAGCCCACAACCTTATAAAGGGCCGGCCGCATCTGTTGGTGTTTCACTGGTGAAATAAGGAGACAACAAGGAGCAGGTTTAAACACCGCATGTCGCCTACAATCCCCCGAGGGGCCGGCCGCGTAACATACTGTATAGAGTTATATCATCTAGGTGTGGGATTGTATAAGACCTCTGAAAAACTGTAACTTTATCGCACAAGCAACAAGCCCAAAGACAAGAGACAGCCTTAGCAGGGTTAGAGGACGTCAAGAGAGAAAAGAGTAAGAAAAGAGATGAGACAAAGCAGTGAGAATAAGAGTGGGGTGTGTGGGGAGGGAGAAGCGTATATCAGCACATATTAAGGCGAGACCTATTATCTAGGGGGTAGATTATTCAAGCAAGCGATCAGGCTACAATAGCAGACTACCGGGATCAGGTGGAAGTATAGCCTCTTCAAATAGGCGCAGCTCCTAAGCTTGGCAGGCATGTAACGTGCATACTCGATTGCACGGAGATATTTAATCCGAGGTTGCCAAGCAGCCTTTAAACGAGTATTGCGCACTTGCAGCAGTGCTGTGAAGAGTTCCATAGCTATGACATGCCATGAACACACAAACCAAGCAGTGATTGGAGGGGCTTCATTTTTTTTCCAGTATAACACTATGAGCTGTTTAGCGGCCCCTAGCATGTGAAGCACCAGAATCCATTCACTGCGGGTGAGCGCCTTCAGACTAGCAGGCTTGATGCCCAATAGGATCTTGCTTATGGCCTCAGGCAGAGGGAACCCCAATACCCCCTTAATATGGCTAAGGACCTCCTTCCTGAACAGGGTCAAAGATGGACACGCCCACCAAACATGAATGAAATCTCCAGATGCAGTCAGACATCTCCAACACAAGGGAGAAGACGCAGGGAACATCTTATGCAGACGCGTAGGCGTATAGTACCATTGAGTCATAATTTTATATGCATTCTCCCTCTGCGGGATACTGCTATAGATTTTGGGGACATCCTGCCATAAACGGTGCCACTGCGAGGGTGTGATTTCCGCATTGGACGTAGACTGCTATTGACAGTGGTTTGGGTAGGGAGGCATTGCAGGGGGGTGCTGCAGGATCTGATAGATCCGAGATATCAGACACTTGGATTCGTATAAAGAACAGACCAGCCGCTCAAAAGGGGTGAATGCGTGGGTAGCCGCCTGTTTCATCTCCCACTGAGACCCAGTGCCTCAGTTGGGCGTATAGCATTCCCGCCTCCAGTGGGACACGAAACTCCTCTCTGCATTGGGGAATGTCTTGAGCGTGCCCTCCTCGTACAGATCACTGATCACCCTGCATCCCCCTTGCACCCATTTAGCAAAGGCACGCGTGCGATGGGCCGGAGGGAATAACAGATTCCCTTCCAGTGAAGTGTGCGGCTAAGGGAACGTGAGACCTATGCGCACAGCCACCTTGTCCCATATATGCAGGACAGTTTTAGTGGGCACCGCTACATAAGCGCTTCTAGAACGTGCCGCCCGCTGCAGCCAAGTAAGGTCCCCGATGGTACACCCAGTCACCATCCGATCCATATGCAGCCATACCTTCTTGCTCTGTCGTCGTCCATTCCACCGCAAAGCGAATACGTGAGGCCCAATAGTAATCCATAAGGTTGGGACAGGCCAACCCTCCCCTGCCTCGCGGTGACATGAGGAGCTTATGAGAAAAACATGGTCGACTCCCACCCCCATATAAATGTCGTAGGTTTGTGTTGGAGGCCTTGTATGTGGTGCTGCGGAATCGGTGTGGGGAGGCATTGAAATAGATATCAAATTTTAGGGAGGATCAACATCTTAATGGCATTAATTCTACCCAACCATGACATCGTCAAGGGTTTCCACCCCCGCAGCTCTTCTAGGACAGCCTTCCTACACCCCCGCCAGGTTACTTGAGTCCATGTATCTAAGGAGGGAGTCAACTGGAGGCCTAGATAGCAGATGTGGCTGGAGGCCCATTGATACGGTGCAAGCTTCTCTAGGAGTGGTATCTCCTCCTGCGGAATAGTAAGGTTGAGGGCCCAAGATTTGTTTTGATTGATTTTAATGCTTGAGGCCCGCTCAAAAATCTGCAGCAGAGAGTGAAGTGCTGGGAGGGACACTTGGGGACTCGTTAATGTAAGGATAAGATAGTCTGCAAAGAGTGCCACCTTGTTCTCATGACCTCCAAGTGAGATACCGTGTATATTCGTTGCCTGCCGGATCAGCTCCGCTAGGGTCTCCACCACAAGGGCTAACAACAAGGGTGAGAGAGGGCAACCCTGCCTAGTACACCTATGAATGGAGAAGGGTTCAGTAAGCTGCCCATTTACCCTAATCCTGGCCTGCGGAGCGAGATATGGCGCCATGATCCTAGAAACTATATTCTGACCTAGCCCGACTTTTTGCAAAACTGCCCGGAGGAAGTCCCAGTCCACCCGGTCAAACGCCTTCTCTGCGTCAAGCGACAGGGGGTAGGCCGGTATATTCCAGTGGTGCGCTTTCCAAACCAAGTGCGCAATTCTATGCACGTTATCTGCCCCCTGTCGATTGCGGATGAGGCCAACTTGATCTGGCACCACCAGTCTTGGCAGGTGGGGATCCAGACGTTTCGCAAGTAGTTTGATATAAATTTTAAGGTCTGTATTTAACAAGGCTATGGGTTGGTAAGAAGCACAAAGTGTGGGGTCCTTGCCAGGCTTGGGTATGAGCGATATCTCTTCCATACCCATGGAGGACGATGGTCCGTCCGTGTCATTAAAGGAGTTGTACAGCCGTAAAAGATATGGCCGGAGTTGTGCTTAGAACATGCGGTAGAAGGACAGGGGTAAGCCGTCCGGGCCCGGCTTCTTGAAGGTCTCTTATGACTGCTTTTAGTTCCTCCGCAGTGAGAGGACCTTCTAAGGTCCTGGCGTGGTGGGGGTGTATCGGCTTCCAGGTATACCGGTTCAGAACGTCCGTTACCAGATCCGGGGACTGTTCCTCCTCCGAATAAAGTGCGATTTGGGAAGCCCTAAGCGCCTTGCTTTTATCCCTATCCGAGGTAACTCTCGTCCCATCCGGCAGTTGAATATTAGCTATATGGGCCTTGGCTGCCCGAGCACTCAGACGTCTCGCCAGTAACCTGCCCACCTTGTCCCCCCCTTCAAAATACCTCTGTTTCAGAGCCAACAAAGATTTTTCAGCCCTGTTAGTACGCAGGAGCCGGAGCTGTCCCCGGAAGTTGGTGAGCCACAGCCTAGACGCCAGCCAGGAACATTCCTGATCCAGTTTTTTGTCTAGTTTTATGTCCTTTGCAGGTTATCTTCCAAGAGCCGGGCTTCCACGCAATCGAGAGAGAGGTGATGTGCCCACAAAGGCGTCTCACACCACAGGTAAGGGCATCTCCAGGAGATCGTTACTAGCCAAGTAAGACTCAATGGCAGCCCGTATGCTTTCCACATCGGCTGAGTCTCGGAGAATACTCGCCGGCAGGCGCCGCCGCGTATCACAAGTGGGGTAAATGGCTGGGCTCTGCAGGAGCAGCTCAACATGGGCGTGATCAGAGAGCGATATGTCAGACATGGAAGCTCCTAGCATGTCCCGTATCAGTGCATGAGAGATAAACAGAAAATCGATACGGGAATATGAGCGATGGACATGGGAATAGTACTCCGGGGAGTGATACCGCCACGTGTCCAGCAGACCTAGGTCCGTTATCTGCTTGCGTAGCGCTGAGGACATAGTCCCCATCCCACTAAGGGAGGCTTTAGTGCGATCCACTCCAGGGTCCCATGTTAGGTTAAAATCCCCCCCAAGATCAGTGATGGGTCGCCCTGCGGTACGTGCTCCCGCAGGATTGTCCGGAGGTACCTGTCCTGCATCTGGTTGGGCGCATATATATTACACAACGTAAAGAGGCGCCTCCCAATCCCAACAGTTGCTCTAATAAAGCGTGCATCCCTGCTCCTAAAGGGTTTAGCTTCCTCCCGCCTGATGCCATTCCTGCACAAAATCGCCACCCCTGCCGTTTTGGTGTCCGCTGCAGCCCAAAATTGGAGGGGGTATGTAGGGTCCGCTATGCGCTGCACATCAACTTGTAAGAGGTGAGTTTCTTAGAGAAATATAATGTCAGGACTATGCTGGAGAAGGTAGCGCCACTTTGCCGCCGCTTATTGGGAGAATTTAGGCCCTTGACATTAAGCGTTAAGACCTTCAAGGGGCTAGAGAGAGTCGTAGTCATGGTTAAGTCCAAATTTGTCCGTTCCGCTGCCCTATACTCAAGCTCAATGAGGGTGTACAAGCACGGAAAGGCCTATCCATCCCAGCCAGTAAAACGCGCCCCAGCCGCAGGATCACCCGCCCCCCACACTCAAGAGACAAGAAGGAGCAAGAAAGAAAAGCTAGGAAGAGGTGGAAGTAGAGAGAAAAAAAAAGAGAAAATCCAACGGGGCCATGAAATCCTGTTCCACGGGACATCCTACACCCAAGGTTCGAATAGTCCCAGAGATGTCACTCTCACAAGAACAGTTAAGGGAGGCCGGTAACCCTTGACAAGTGCATCCAGGGTAGGAGCCCCGGCACCCCCAACATTGCAATCAGGTGGCTAGTACAATGACTGGATCGGTAACTCAATCTTCCCGCCCGGCAGGGGGGGTGTCAGCCCCCGAGACAGGAAATGAACACAATGTGGCTGCATGAGATTGTTATCAAGGGGTCTTCGGACATTGAGTAGGCCCAGCTGTGTCTCCCTCTAGAGACCTGATATGTCTACAATGTCCTGCTTGGCCTGCGATGCTGCTTGCTCATCAATGGGCAGAGATTTTCGGCGACAATGCACAGTGGACCACATTGGCTGAGCAGGAGTCTGTGCCGTGACTGGGGGTTGGGTGGGGCTGTGTCGGCGGCAAAGACGGGATTCGGAGCAGTTGAGCCGCCTCCCTGTTGGACCGCACCACCCTGCGCTTGGATTCTCACACCAATATGAGAGCAAATGGGTGCCCCCATTGATAAGGAATGTCCATGATCCTCAGCTTGTCAGTGACCGGTTTAAAGGCTTGCCGTCTTCGCAGAGTATTGGGTGCCAAATCCTGAAAAATTCTGGATCTTGGGCCCATCATATGTGAGGTCCTGCTTGGATCGCGACACCTTGAGAATGGCTTCCATTTCCGTGAAAAAGGGGACTCTAGTGAGGATGTCCGGTAGAACTCCCGGCCTCCCAGCGGGCCCATCCACCCGATGGGCCCGGTCCAGGGTCGGCGGCGAGGCATAATCGTCCCCCCAGACTTCATGCAGGAGCTGAGCCACGTACGTCAGCATGTCCTTCCGCTTCGAGAGGAACCCCCGAATACGGAGGTTGTTCCGGCGACTCCGATTCTCTAGGTCTTCTTGCTTCAATCTCGCCTCAATCGGAGCGGATGTGCTCGCCTTGCCCCACAATGCTACCACTGAGTTGTCTTTGGGAATCGCCCCTGGGGGTCCTTGCTCCCTTTAGACCGTGTCATTCTTAGTCTGGAATCCCCCCACAGCGTGCCAACGTTCCTAAGCAGCTAGGGTCCGCAGCAGCATCCAAAATATTGTGCAGCAAATAAAAACAGTTTGGGTTGTCCACCTTAGGGTCCCCCAGGAGGATTCACAGCCTCCGCCGCTTCCACTGTCCAGTCCCCACATGAGGCCAGAACAGTCTGTCTTGCCCGGATTCCACTGCCCTGGGCGGGCGCGATCCGCTCCGTTTCTCCCAGTGGGTGTGCGGCAGATCCCTGCCACAAGAATATCCGCCGCTCACCTCCCAGGGATCTTAGGTAGCAAGCTGGGGTGCCGTCGCCGGATTCAGTCACCCAGGGACCCCAACGCACTTTACAGAAAGGGGCGCATCCCCCGCTCAGCCTTTCCCCAGCCCAGATAGGGCCAAGCTGTCCTCAAAGTCAGTCCACTGCGCTCCCATTCAGCGCCTCACCAGCCGCCCCCCTTAATCAGAGCCAGTCCTCCTCCTCCCCGGTCAATCTAGTCACACCTGGGCCGAAGGCGTGGCCTCTCCGCCCGCGGTATTCTAATGCGGCTTCTCTAGGCGCCAGGATCTCTCCACAAGTCCAGGTCACTACCTTTCCACAGCTGATGCGTCCCGGGCCTCCACTCTACCGCCGTCCAAGCCCTCACAAGACACAAGTCGCAGCCTCTATACAGAGATAGGAAGATAGCACCACTAATGCAGAAGCCCCCTTACTTTAAAGGCACAAGATGGCGGGCGCGGGCACTTGCTTCCCACTGAGGGCCCCACTGCCCCAGCGCAGGCCCCTACTTACGTGAAGGGCCTTTTTCAGGTCAATCAACAACAGGATGCTCAGCTGGGCAAATCCGTGTAGGGAGTCCACAGGGAGCCCCGCATCACACTTCAAACTACTGGGCTAAAAGAACAAGGATTCCGCTCCCGCCTCCAGCGACCCCGCCTAGTTAGGGGCCAGAGAAGATCCACACAGGCCCAAAATGGCGGGTGGGCGGATAGTCAGCAAAGCAGGCCCCCTCCATATGCAGCTGCAGCCTCCGGCTGCCCTCGACACCTTGTGCACAGTGCACACTGGGGGATTTCCAGAGACCCCCCCACACAATCGGGGCCTCCTGTGTAGCTGTTAGCGGTGGCCACCTTTTCAGCAGCCGACGGTCTCTCGTCTCAGAGCCTCCCGGGGTGGCC
Source organism: Lissotriton vulgaris (assembly GCF_964263255.1). Lineage (NCBI taxonomy): Eukaryota > Metazoa > Chordata > Amphibia > Caudata > Salamandridae > Lissotriton > Lissotriton vulgaris. The sequence goes on along the minus strand of NC_141691.1, from coordinate 1,047,990,199 downwards.
GATCACAGCGACGGTGGTGCAGCAGCCCCTTTAGTGCCGGTCGCGAGGTTCCCCAACTCCTGCGCTGCCCCGATGCTGCCGCCGGTGTTCCTCTGCTCGTCCCGGCGGATCTGCAGGGTGCCGGAGATGCTCACTCGCACCAGGTGGAATTAGGCCTCTGTCACCAAATGGCGACCAGGTCCCGTCAGGGCAGCACGCTCGCCCGCTGGCCCTGTGTATCTACACCACTTTTCAACTCCGGGGATCAATGAGGCTCAACTCCGACTCCCAGAGCCTTCTGCCGTACGGGGGGCCCGGTCTTAGCACCCCCGCTGCTATCAAGCTGCTAGAAAATGCTAAAAATGCTGGCGGCAGTCCGAAGCTCCCACAAGCACGTCCTACTCCATTGCTAGTCAGGCCACAACCCCAAAAAACTACTTTTAACAGTAATATTAAATGACGGTATACTGAGTTAATCAAGGTGTCCATCTTCTTGTGTGTCAGTTAAATTATGTAACACAAAGTATGGTTCAAACTTTTACAGTTGAGCAATGACAATGTAAACAGGATTGTTCTTTTTAAAAGTGTTTTTAAATGAGAACTTTGTAACAATCAATAAAGGAATCACGTCCCTACATAGAATATGTTGGTTTTATTAACTTTGTGAAACTTGATATGTAAAAAATAAACTTTTGTATTTTTTTAATCACTTTGTTGCTACAATCAGTTACTTTAACTAGACACATGAACTTAGAAATGTTTTATATATAACCATTGCCTAGGAAGTTATTTTTCATTGGGCTTTATGGGTGGGACAGGCTGTTTTGAAACAGCAGCGTGCTTCGATAGGTAGCCATTTTAGGTTCTGCAATGCTGGGGTGATGTGGCTGTGTTTCTTGGATCCTATGACCATTCTTGTTGCTGCATTTAGGGTGGCTTTCGTGGGGGCTATGTGTTTTTTAGCAGCCCCAGTTAGTGTAGCTTTTCCATAGTCGAGTCTGGACCGAACTAGAGCTTGAGTTGCGATTTTTAGGTCATTGGGTGATTATGAAAGACTTGATTTCGTTGAGGAGTTTTATGCTATACAAGGCACCTTATGCAGTGGAGCTTATGTGGGAGCTCATGTTTAGTCTTGTGCCCAGAGATATCCCTAGAGATTTAGCTGTGATTGCTGGGGTAAGTTTGCAGTTTAGGGAGTATAGGTGGTTTATCCATTCTTGGATCTGACGGAGTTGTTCGTGATTGGAGAAGACAAGAATTTCGTTTTTTTCTTGGTTATGTTTGCAGTGGTTGAAGGGTAGCCCATTTTCTACTTTTGAAAGTGGGTAGTTGAGTCGGAGTATGTCTTTAAGGGAGGATCTTTTGAAGTAAAGCTGGGTGTTGTTGGCATAGAGATTATAGGAGATATTTGCTTGTTTTAGAATGCTAGCGAGGAATTTCATGTATATATTGAAGAGTGTGGGGGAGAGGACTGAGCCTTGAGGGACACCTCAGGTTGTGGGTAAGATTTCAGACATTGAGTTTTAGATTTTAATGAATTGAGATCGGTTATGCAGAAATGAGGAGAACCAATTTAAGACCGTGCTATCTGCTCCGATACGCTTTTGTAGGACATCTAAAAGTAGCTTGTGGTCCACCTTGTGTTCTGCATGGTGAGCTGGTCCCAGGTAGTGAGTAGGCGGTCAGGTTAGGTTCTGTTGGAGTGAGGAGGCTATAGAGGTTGGAGGGGGTAGGTTGGGGTGCGAAGGTTTTGTAGATGGTCGAGATCTTGTTGTGCAGGAAGTTCACCAAAGTGTTGCAAAGTTCCTGGGAAGGGATGTTGAGGTTTTCAGTGACTGAGGGGTAGGAGAGCTCTTGGACAATGTTAAAGAGTTGTTTGTTGTGGTTTGCACTGGCTTCTCTGCTGGCAGCCAGGGCGCTCCTTTTTAGGTCTCTGCTAGCCTAGGCTGTGCACATGCGCAGTCCCGCTGGCGAGATTTTATGTTTCTTAGTAGCGAGGGTAAACCCCGCCCCTCTTCTCCATTGGCTGGCTTCCTAAACGGCGGCCAGCCATTGGAGAAGAGGTTTTAGTGATGTCATTTTTTCCAGCTAAACCCTGTCTTTTTCGTATTGAGCGGTGTGTTTATTCGTTTCTTTCTCATTCTTCGCCATTGGCTGAAATGTATCAACAACAGTCCTAAACACGCCCATTGTTTACATTCCACCAATGGAGAAGAGTCGAGAAAGAAAAAACACGCCCCCCAGTCTGCAAAGGACGGGGCTTGGAGCAAATGGCGAGCTCTTGTTTACAACTGGAAAAGACTGCAGGAAACGTTTTGGAAACGGTTTGCAGCGTATTTCTTAATCGAATCCCACCCCTTCTTCTGCAAACATGTTTATCTTTAACGCCTCGGCAGCCCACGTTTCCCGGGGCATTTGGCGTGAAGCGTGTCCTGCCCCCGCCGCGCTCGGTTGATGTCATGTCCTCTGGCCCCTGTCAGCAGCTCCAGAGTATGAGGCAGCGCAGCAGCACCGGCTCCCCGCCTCCTAACAGCAGCCGCCTGCTTTCTGCCGCCCATCCAGGCCACTTTCCACTTCCAGCTCCGAAGAGGCGGTGGGCATCCTCACCCGCTGAGCCAGACGCACTCGGTCTCGGTGGGCAGCAACACTGAGCCGGGCGGCATCGTCAGTCCCGGCAACAGCCCTCCGATCCTCGCCTCAGAAAGCAGCAGCCCCACCGGGTCGGAGCTCGTAGGCGGCAGTAGGGCCTCTGGTCGGACGTGGATGTCTCCACCGGACAGCGGCAGGAGGAGCGGGTCCCCGGGTGCCCGCAGGGGCCGCATCAACATGAAGACGGATAGGTGTGCTTTTGTCTGTATACTGGTATTGATGTAGCGCTTCCTTACCCCTTACAAGGCTCACATCACTTAACATCCTCTCACCAATCGTGGACTATATATAGTTAACAGCTTCTCACAGGCCGGGCTTACTAAAGAACGGATGTGTACATTTTTCAGTCTTGTGCAGTGCATTACACGCTCGTGATTGTTTGCTAATCGAGCACCCCTAAAATGCAGTCCGAGGTTTCCGTGACTGATGAGGTCTTCGAGGGGCCTTAGCACAAACGTTCTTATACAAGCATGTAAAAACATTCTTCAAGTTTATTAGCACGTTTCAAACCCAAAAAAATCATCTCACCTGTGAATCGCAGTTTGCGCGTTCCGAAGTCACAAAGCGTGTTAAACTAAATGAAAGTGATACCTAGACCTTAGTTGTTGATTTGCGGGGGGGAGGGGGGGGTGAAGCGTATACAAAATACTTATTTTCTTACAAAATGTATACAAAATAATGATAACTCATAAAGACTTAATCCTAAGTGTCGTATGCTGGTTTTAGACTACCTTTTCGCAGATACCACTAGGGCCGTAATAGCTACTACACTCATGCACGGACGCAGGCTAGCGCAACTTGTGGCAAATGAGACAGTAATTTAGGATAACGTATTTAAGCCCCTGTGCAGACCCTGGGTGGATACCCCACATGGTATACAGTGTAGAAATGATGTGCACTGGGGTGTCTGGACTCCTCATCCTGCAGTCCGGAGTGGGGCACTGCGTGAAACATAAGGACTACATAGGCATGGGTTGTACCCCCTTTGCCCTGTTCGGTTCCCCGAATAACTTCCTCGTAAGCTTAAGTCGTGTTTACAATTGAAGACCACGCGCCCTAATGCGTTTGGCCCAGATGTGACTGTGCAATAAAAAGAGGGGCGTTTTAATCGTACAGTGCGCTGTGCTGAGGAGAGGGCTTTAAGTGGGAGCTGCGCTGTTAAAACTGCAGCGGTAAATCTCGGCGCCACTGCACCGTCCTCTATGATCTCCGTTCCACTGACTATATTTTGGGGTTTGTGAGTTTTTAAAAAGGATGAAACTGGCGGAAGCAGGGGCCTCCAGAGACCCTGCCTGAGGGTTAATAGGCTCCGAGCAGACTCTGGGTGGGGCCCCCCCAGCTGACCCAGGTGTAGGGCACCAGCCACTGATGACATCGAGCCCTTCTGGAAAAAGCCTGTCACACTCTGCGGGCACCTCGGGGAGAGAGATGTGTGGCTGTGCCTCTGTGAAGGAGCACACCTGCCCGAGGGGGATGTGTGGAGAGTAAAGAATGCCACCACTCTTACTGTGGGTTTCAGGATGCACTCTGCCAGGTGAATACAGGCAGATGTACTGTGCCAGCCCTTGCCCGTACCCGACAGAGCGCCCTTCTTTTGTGGAGTCTGTAGTCTTGAATTCATTTTAGGGTAGTTTAAACTACATAAGAATCCCCAGGCACACACTGATAAAACTCTCTTCAGGCTCCCTTCCCACGTAGCGCCTCTCAATGTGGCGAGAAGGACTAGTGCTAGGAGATGACCTCGGAGCGCTCCAAAATTTCGTAACATTGTTTTTCAATGATCACCGATACTTCAAAATACAATTTAAGAAATGTAAACCTTGAAAAGGAATGTAAAGTATTCATGCAGTCCAACCACCCTGGGCAAGAGCTAGCCACACAGGACAACGGGTAATGTCCTCCTCAAAAAACACCTGGATGGGGAAGGGGCCTTCAAGACTGCCCACCCAGTCCAGTTTTTCTACAGCCTGCGGCACGCGACTGGACATCAGGCCGCCGCCTTCCGTCTTCGGTCGGTAGCGCTATGGCGGGGCCTCTAGGTGCCACCTGACAAGGAAGAAGAGCTGTGCGCCGGTCCGGAAGGGATGGGTGAACCCGGCTGGGGTGCTGGTCACTGCCGCCTGTCCCTCCCCCCTGTCCCTCCCCCCTGCCGCTGGGCCCAAGTAACTGAGAATGCGACTGTGGCGGATCAGGGCGTTGGAAGTGCCACTGCTGAGGAAGTTGGAGTAATACAAACATGATGATCACCCTTCATACACTGCACAAGAAGTTGGTGAAAAGTGCAGGAGATCATGATTGTGGTGACGGTCAACCAAAACAACTGTGTCCTGGAATCAGCGGCGCAGTTAATATCCTTGGGCCCCGACTTCGAAAACTCATTCAACTCCTCAAGCAATGGGTCTTACATTCTAATGATGAAAGGTGGGGCACTGAGAACAATGCAGGCAGCCGAGGATCATCCGGGATCTCAAGGCACCGCGCCTCCTGCCACGACCCCCCATTGTGCAGGCACTTACTAAGTGGTAACACAATGAGCAGGAGTAGCAGGGTGAGATGGAGGGGAGGGATGCTGCACTGCACACAAGGCAATCTGACAAGCTGAACGGGACAAACAACAGCAGCACCAGAGTGAATGATTTAGAAGTGCCCCATGTGACTAAACTCAAATCTATGCACCTCGGGCTCAGGTCTATGCGCTACCTATTGCTACATACAGAAGAGGGTGAAGCTGCATAGGTTACCGGCTCCTGTTGTTTCAGCCGGCCAATCAGTGTTTGGGATGAAGCCACTGGGTCTGTAGGCTCGCAAGCCCTCTGTGTGTTCTGGGGCCCACAAGTAAAACAGAACTCTGGGGAACGCCTGGGTAGTCTGAGACAGGCCGCGGTGGCCGGGGCAGTGCCAGGCACCTGGGATGCATGTTGCAAGACCCCGCAGGCCACTCTGTCGTTCCCGTTTGCCTGTTGCATGTCCAGCTCCCCCTTTGCCTGCCCCATCCCACACTACGAGACCTCCGTGTGCTGCTCAGGGGTCATTTTTGTTGCATTTAGTTACAGATAGTTACACCACTGCCGCAGAAAAGTGGCCCCATGTCTTTACCGCCCTTTATGTGAAGCTTATACTTTAGCACCCAGATCCTACAGCAATTCAAACCCCATGACTTCCTGCCATTGGCGCAGCAGGTGCAGTAGCACCAGAACCCCGAGGGGGCCACTGAACTCTAATAATTGCTGGATAATACGATGAAAGCGGCATTCCAATGCACCATTGTCTTTACTCACACCATGGCCCATGGAATCCGAGCTGCGCTACTGCTTATAGACACACCCCTCCTGGATACACGCACCTTCCATGACCGTATCTACTGCTGATGGGTTTAAAGGTCTCATTGAATCTCGCATCGCTCTTTTCTGTCCCGGGACATCCCATCCGTTTTGTCCCAGTCATGGCTGACCTCTGCTTCAAACAAAATCGGTAGTTTGATCTCCGCACGTGTGAAAGTGACACTCCTTTCCCACAAGAATTGCATACCACAGCCTAGACATTTAGTAGCACTTTTAAGATGTTACACTGAATTAAGGCATCTGCTGCTGGGATCTGTGTATGTCCAGGGACTCCCAGGGTGTAGTGCTGACAGGGTAGTTTACATGTTTAGGGCACAAATGCAGAGATCAGCATTTAATGTGCTAGTCAAAGTGCCAAATCCCCCCTCTCCACCTCTGCTCTCACCACCACCTCCACTCCCTCCCTGCACCTTTACTCCCAACTCCACTGCCACTCCCTTCTTCCTCCCTAAACCTCCTCTCCCCAAACCTCCTCTCCCCCCTCCCTCCAATTCCACTCTCACGTCCACTCCCTCTACCCCCTCCACCTCCACTCCTGTTTCCCTTCCCTCCATCTCCACTCCCACCACCAACTCCACTCCCCCTCCCTCCCCCTTTATTCCCACCTCCACTCCCTCCTCCCTCCCTGCACCTCCTCTTCTCCTCCCTCTACTTCCACTCCCACCTCCCCCCTCCTACCTCAACCTCCAATCTCCCACCTTCACTTCCCCCTCAATATCTCCACCTCCCTCAATCACCCCCTCCCTCCATCTGCACTCCACCACCCCCTCCCTCCCTGCACCTCCACTCCCCCATCCCCTCCCTCCCTGCACCTCCACTCCACTCCTACCCCACCCTCCCTTTACCTCCACTCCCCCCACTGCCCCCTTCCTAGCATAAACAACAAAACTAGAACACATTTTTGGTGTTAATTCTGGTTTTTATTAGGATACGTCAAATGTGTATGTTTTCTAGGTTATATATAAAGTGACAAATGGTTATAACGCTTTCTTAATTATAACATAACTTTTAAACATGCTGCACAACATTCGCAATGCTCTGCAATACATTAACACCTCCACATCCTCCACCTCCACATCCTCCACCTCCACATCCTCCACCTCCACATCCTCCACCTCCACCTCCTCCACCACCACATCCTCCACCACCACATCCTCCACCACCACATCCACCACCACATCCACCACCACATCCATCACCACCACCAAATCCACCACCACCACCAAATCCACCACCACCACCAAATCCACCACCACCACCAAATCCACCACCACCACCAAATCCACCACCACCACCAAATCCACCACCACCACCACATCCACCACCACCACCACATCCACCACCACCACATCCGCCACCGCCACATCCACCACAACCACATCAACCACAACCACATCCACCGCGAACAAATCCAACACCACACCCCCAACACCACACCCCCAACACCACACCCCCAACACCACACCCCCAACACCACACCCCCAACACCACACCCCCAACACCACACCCCCAACACCACACCCCCAACACCACACCCCCAACACCACACCCCCAACACCACACCCCCAACACCACACCCCCAACACCACACCCCCCCAACACCACACACCCCCAACACCACACCCCCCCAACACCACACCCCCCCAACACCACACACCCCCAACACCACACACCCCCAACACCACACACCCCCAACACCACACACCCCCAACACCACACACCCCCAACACCACACACCCCCAACACCACACACCCCCAACACCACACCCCCAACACCACACCCCCAACACCACACCCCCAACACCACACCCCCAACACCACACCCCCAACACCACACCCCCCCAACACCACACACCCCCAACACCACACCCCCCCAACACCACACCCCCCCAACACCACACACCCCCAACACCACACACCCCCAACACCACACACCCCCAACACCACACACCCCCAACACCACACACCCCCAACACCACACACCCCCAACATCCACCACACCCCCAACATCCACCACACCCACCACATCCTCCACATACACCACCACCACATACACCACCACCACCACATCCAACACCACATCTATATGTGTGCTTATGTGGCTCTGTGTGTGGGTGTGTGGCTCTCTGTGTGTGGCTCTCTGTGTGTGGGTGCGTGGCTCTCTGTGTGTGGGTGTGTGGCTCTCTGTGTGGGGGTGTGTGGCTCTCTGTGTGTGGGTGTGTGGCTCTCTGTGTGTGGGTGTGTGGCTCTCTGTGTGTGGCTCTCTGTGTGTGGGTGTGTGGCTCTCTGTGTGTGGGTGTGTGGCTCTCTGTGTGTGTGGCTCTCTGTGTGGGTGGCTCTCTGTGTGGGTGTGTGTGTGGGTGCAAATGCAATAGGTCTTGCATTTGCGAGAGATTAAGCTATTAGCATTGTAAATGACAATGTCGTTTATTTATCTGTTTTCAAAACCAACACATAAATAAAATATTTGTCATTTACAATGCCAATAGCTCTAACTTTTGCAAAGGCGAGACCGTTGCATTGTAAATGCTTGTTGTTCTATTTAAGAGTTGGTAGTTTTGGGTGAGGGATGTCCCGAAGGTGGCTCGATTTATGGGTTCCCTGCTGGTGCACAATTTTCTTTCAAGTTGCTTCGAGTTGCGTTTCATGGTTCTCAGGTCTATGGTGTACCAACTGGCTTGTTTGTTGGATCTCTTAAGCTTGGTGTGCTTGATTGGGGCAACTCTCAGACCAGTCGGTAATCCAGGTCAGGTTGGGAGGTGTTGAGGGCATCAGTCCACTGGCTCACTGACACTTTGTTCCAGTTGCAATGTGAAGTGCTGGGCAATGTGGTGGCGGTGCAAGGGAATTCTGTTGTGATGAAGTGGACGATGGTGTGATTTGTCAAGGTGAGATCAGTGACATGACTGTACTTGACTATGTTGCTTACTGTGAAATTGGGCTCAAGCCTGTGTCCTGTGTTGTGTGTGGTGTTGCTGACTAGTTGGGTGAGGCTGATCATGCTTTCGATTAAGCTGGCAGTGTTGGTGCTGTTAAGGTGGAAACCGAGGTCTCCGAGGAAGATATACTGTTTAAAGTCAATAGTTGGGGGGGGGGGGGGGGGGGGGGGGGTACGAAGTCTGGGGTGATGTTGTAGAAAATGGGTCGTGGTCCTGGAAGTCTTTTAGGCGAGGGTGCCTCTGATGGTGATTTTGCTGTCGGTTTGGAAATGTAGGTGTTCCGTGATCGGAGTGATGTCGTCTACGGTGGTGGTGCGGTGTATGGCGATTCCGCATCTGTGTTTGTTGATGCAGTCCCAGTGAGCTGTCTTGTAACCATCGCGAGATGCTGAGAAGTAGTCTGGAGTGGATGCAGGGTTGAGCCCGGTCTCGGTAAGGAAGATGATGTTGGCGGGGAGGAATGTGATTGTGTCCCAGAGATCAATGGTGTGCTTGTAGAGTGATTGAGTGTTGAGCAGCAGGCAGCCAAGTTGTTACGAGGCAGTCATAGTCGGCATGGCGGTCATCCTGCGTGCATGTGGTCCGGTGTTGTAGGCAAAGAGACTGCGCGAGCAGGAAAAACGACATACCTTAAACCGTGGAGAGGTGAGGCAGCAGTTGTTGCAGAGTTTGGAGTCCAGTACTCTGAGTTCGTCTGCAGTGTATCTGCGTGTAGTGGGAGAACCAGGCCTCCTGGCGCGGACCTCGGTCCATGCACAGAAGGGATTGCCTTTGGTGCACCTTTGGCCTGATGACGTCGCACCTGCAGCATTCACACTGCAGCCTCCATTAAGTAGGTCCTGGGGGAAGGGGGTAGGCAGTGGGCGGGGCAGGGAGAAACAAAACAGGAAAAGGAGAAAAATACAACAGTGAAATTAAAATACAGGAAACCGCAGAGAGAATACAGGAAGGCCAAAAACTATGGTGTAAACAGAATGTATTATACGGCAGAAACGACAGGCCGCCAAAGACAAAAGGCAGGAGTGGCTGTCCCTTGCAAGCAGCAAGGGAAAGCTGCTATGAGGACCAGAGCAGAAAGTTTCAGATCTGATAGAGATATCTAGCCGCAGATTTCTTAACTTGTAAATTCTCCCCAGGCGTCAGACTGAATCTGGAAACCTTTTTCAGCTTTTTCTTTACCCTCCGGGGCAGTGCCGCATGACTCCGTAACGAGGTTGGCTCCAGATGTGACTTCGGTGGAGCCATATAAGTCCCCTCCGGTGCGCTGATGTCAGTTTTTTTCTTTTTCCGTGTTGCATGTGGCTCCAGAGTAGTACATCTCTGCCTGTTTTTCGGCCTGATGTGATGGATTTTTTTGTCTGTGTTCCTTCTTCTATGTCCTCCACGTTTTAATCTGTGGCTCCTGTGCTCAACAGATGTCTGGTACAAATCCACATTCTGTTTGTGTGTGGTATCTTGTGCGAGTATCACAACGCCGAAGAATGCTACGCCTGCCAGTGGTTAAAGCTGAAAGCGTTGTGCGAGCGACGAATGAAGCTGCAGATGGCGTTGTTTTCAAGGACTTCCAGTTCCTCGAGGCATCAGTCTTCTTCTCGGTCTGCCATTTGCCAGTCCAGAGGTCGTTCCTGTGAGCCTCTGGTCTCCGGCAGCCGTCCCATTCCCCGGTCACGCCTCACGGTATGCGGCGTCACAAGAGAATCTGGGGCCTTCTATAGCTCCTTCAACTTGCGACGTGGATTCCGAAGACTGAGGCCTCCGCTCAGATGTCGCTCGGGCACCTCACTGTTTTTCCTGGAGCTGGATCGACTTAAAACCAGATTTAAGAGTATTACATTTTTCTTAATCTTGTCTTCGGACCCTCGCCTTCCTCTGGAGTGCCTGCAGACCCCAAGGAGGACCTAGGCGCGCAACTTCAACATCGCCAGCGGGTTCACCCTCGTTGACACCCCAATTCTTGGACACATGGGCCGTGGCCCTTCGGGGTTCTCACCTGTGGCTCTGGCTGAGGTCGATACGACGTCGGTGGTTCCTCCAGGGATTGTTTTTACAATGCCAGAGGGCTCCGACCCTGACGCTGTGGGGAGTCTTGCGGAGTTTTCTTCTCCCGGCCCACTTGTGTCTGCATCGCTGTCGCCGCCGACCGACACCCCTCCACCTTCCCATGTTTCGGCACCCTTTCTGGAGCCTTTTTTAAAAAGATAGTTTCTGTTGGTGATTCACAAGAGTAGTTGGTGGAAGGACAGGAGGTGGTGATTCCCTTAAAGCAGCAAGTGCTTTTGGGCCATTTTATGTTGGCCAGCTGGATTGTTGAGTTGGGTGAAGCGAGCTGGCTAGATTCATCCCCTGCTTCTACTTTTATCTCCTCCTAGCTTTGCCTCGGAGGCCAGTTTTTCCTTGGCGGAAAGTGTTGAAAAGAGGGGTTGATGTCTTAAATGTTACTCTGCCTACAGTAGAGAAATTACAGACCCTCTCATTGAGGTTCTTCATCCTGACCAGTTGGGAATTTTATCCAGTGGTTCCCTTTTTCAAGGCACTTTCTGGTGTTTTTTTGGGTGCATGGGCTAATCCTGAGTCAGGCATACCTGTGGGACTGTACTATTGCCCATAGGTACCGCCCTGCCCGAGGACCCCACTTGCCTTATTCGTCAGCCAACTCACTACAGTGACATGGTCCAGGCCACTACAGCTTCCTTTGATATGCATAACATTCCTCATTCCTGGCTTGACAAAGAGTCCAGAAAGCAAAACGTGGGGGAAACGTCTTCTCTTCCACCAACGTGGCATTATGCTCCACCTACACGATTCGCATACTCTGACATTTTTCCCATGTCTTGTGGGATTCCTCGCTGCTGATATTGCCCTTGTTTCCAGAAGCTAATAGAGGTGAACTGAATCAGTTGATCTTGGATGACCGACAGGCAGCCATGTTGCTTATCCAGTGTGGAATGGACTCCACTGATTACATTGGTCGAGCCATGGCCTCTGCTGTATCTATGCGCCGGTGCATATGGCTTTGGACTTTTGGATTTTCACAGGATGTCCAGTCACTCTTACAAGTCAAGTCAAAGTATGCTTTATTCGAGATTTCACTCATAAAAGCAAGACATACAATAATTAAAAATTCAATTAAATTTACCGTTCATTATTACGAATACTAAGCATACTATTTACAAATTTTGACTCGATGAAAACCAGTGCGATATTTAAATACATGACAAGATAAAATAGATTTAAAAAATACTAAAAAAGATAAGATTGCATAGATTGACAGTTTATAATAAAACCGTTAGTAGAATATAAAAATGCAGAGAGACATTCCAGACAGAGAATAATCAAATGACTAGCAGTCTCTGTCTAATCGACCATGCCCATCCTAAGTATTTAGCAGTGGCTATTACTATCTATGTTAGAGTGCTAGTGCATATTACACGCAGAGCAATGGTACCCCTGATTGCCCCCAGATTTCTACACATCGGTACTAGCCATACACGTCTAGGGTCAGAGTAAGCCGGGCAAGTAAATAGAAGGTGGCCCGTTGTTTCTTTAGCCGAACCACACGCAGGGCATATATCACTCAGGTCACCATCCCATCTGGCTGTCAAGGATCTGGAGGAAGTGAGCCTGTTCTCAGTTGAAACAAGAGCTTTCTATCGCCAGGCCTAGCTATGATATCCCAATAAGGTTCCAAGCAAGGATACAATTTAACGTCTAGAAAACTTAGTCATAGATCCTAGACCAGAGCTACCCCAAGCCCGGGATGCTATCTTCTCCCAATAGATTTCTTTCAGCACCTTTTTTGTTGGAAAAGTTGCTCCCGCTGGGTCAGCCCAAAGTGAGCTCATACCAAGCTCAGTCAAGACTGTCTTTAGCGTTTTGAGCCACTCATTTTTGTGAAATGTATCTGATTTAATAATGTCTAAGAACCCTATGGCGTAATGAGAGGGCTCCGGTGTAGTCCAAAGCCTACGCCTGTACAATATCGGTTGAAGCCTGGCCAGGTCTGTGACAGCTTTTCTGTCTAGCTCATACCTAAGAGGCAGCAAGGGAGTGCTCTTAGGAACACCAGTAATAGCCCGTAAAAACTTGTTTTCCGATATCTGAAAGAAACACGTTCGTGTTAGATTCCTTACCTTAGAATATCCCCAGGCGTCAGTCTGGATCCGGAAACTTTTGCGTAGCAGTACCCCTGCGCGTCGGTAGGCGTCGTCTGCAGGCGCCCCCTGCGGCTCCGCGTCGTCGTCGGCGTCGTGCACCGTGATGACGTCGCTGGAGTATATAGACGCCGGCTCCGCACGCTGACGTCAGTTCTTCTTTTTTCCGCGCCAGTAAGCGCAGATCCGAAGAGCAGTACTCCGGTCTTTTGACCAACTTTGTTTAACTTCTAATCTCTTTTTGGTGCCTGGTAGGATGCCCGGTTTCAAGAATTGTGACGGTTGTGACCGCACGATGTCGGTCACGGACCATCACCAACTCTGTCTCCGGTGCCTGGGCCCCGACCACGACGTGGACGCCTGCGTCGACTGCCGGGCTCTCACTAACAAGGCTAGACGGGAGCGGTCCCGCAAGCTGCTTGAGCTCCGGGTGTCGGCCCCGCGTCGGGAGCGGTCCCGGTCCGGCCGGAGGTCCAGGGAGCGTTCGAGGTAGCGGTCGCGGAGCCGCGCCGAGCGCTCCGGAAGTCGTCACCACTCGTCGGGCTCTTCAGGTAAGAAACACAAGAAGTCGGGGCGACGTCATCGTACCCCCGACTCCCCCCCGACGCTCGCGCGACGCGGCCGGGGGTTCGGGTGACCCCAACCCCGCGGCTCCGCGAGAGTCGCCGGCGCGGCCTGCTCCATACCCTCCGGTCCCTGGGCAAGGTGCGACGCCTGAGGAGATTGAGGCGTTCCTCATGGCCATGAGAGCGCTCACTTCTCCGACGGGGCTTCCGGCGCCTTCGGGCCCGGTGAACCCGTCTGGGGGCCCTGGCGGCTCGGGTGTCCCTGACTCGACGCCATCGGGTGCTCCGGGCCCGGTGCCGCCGACGGCTCCGACCCCGGCGCCGCAAGGGCCTTCGGGGTTGACGCCGGGTATTCTGCCGGCCGCCCCGGCGCCAATCCCATCGGGGTTACCCCCGACGCCGCCCTCGCGCGGCGCCGGTTCTCCTGCGCCGGCTCCGGCCGGCGCCGGGGGTCCGGCGCCGGCTCCGGGCGGCGCCGCCCCCATTCCTTCCCCGACTCCGGACGCGAAGTCGAACCGACGTCGCTCGACGCCGGGCTCGACGCCGATGGGGCCTGTGAACCCCGAGGAGCCGGTCTACATCGTTGACTCCGAGTATGGAGATGATGAAGAGTACGGGGAAGGTTGGGAGGGGTCTGAGGACCCTCTGTCACGTGAGTGCCAGTATGACCCGGACTGGACAGTTGATTTGGGGGACGCCAGTGGTCTGGACGACTCTCCTAACCCTGGCTTTGTCTCTCCTCCTTCCGTGGCGTCGGAGGAGGGAGCTGCATATTCAGTGGTGCTGATGAGGGCTGCCAAGGCCTTACACCTTGAGCTCCCCGTCGCGGCCGTGAGGCCTAACATCCTCACCGAGGTCTTCAAACCGCAGTCATGCCCACAGGTGCCCCTGCTGCCGTTTAACGAAGCCTTGTCAGACGTTCTGTTGGGCACGTGGTCCAGGCCCGCTTCAGGTTCGCCTGTTGATCGGAACGTGGCCAGACGCCACCGTCCTTGTCTGGACGACCCCAAGTTCCTGTCCACCCATCCCACCCCCAAGAGTCTGGTGATCCAGGCCTCTACCTCCCAGACCGCATTCCCGTCGGCCCCGCCCGATCGGGAATCCAAGAGGTATGACCAGTATGACAAGAAGGTCTTCTCGTCCCTGAGTTTGGGACTGCGGTCTTGCAACACCGCTTGCCTCTTGGGCCGCTACACCCACTCTGTGTGGGATACGGTCGCGGACCTGCTGCCTGAATGCCCCATGGAGGTGAGGGCAAAACTCGGCAAGGCTGTGGCTGAGGGCCGAGACGCAGCTAAATATTCTATACGGTGTGGTCTTGATACGACCGACTCGCTGGGCAGAGCTATGTCAACGACGGTGGCGATTCGTCGCCACGCCTGGCTGAGATCCGCCAACTTCTCGGCAGATGTCCAGTCTGCATTGATGGACATGCCGTTCGATGGCTGTCGCCTGTTTGGCGACAAGGCGGACCACGCGCTGGAACGCTTCAAGGACTCCAGGGTCACGGCCAAGTTCTTGGGTCTCTCGACCCAGCGCCAGCAGACGGATTCGTTTCGCTCCTTACGTGGCCAAGGAAGGGGCGTCCCCACACGTGCTGCCAGCCACGCGCCGCAACAATCCTTTCAACGCGGTGGCGGCCATGGAAACCGCCGAGGCGGCGGTCGGGGACAACGGCGGGGTCAGACCACACCTCCCCCCGCAGCATCTACCTCAAAGTCCTCCTAGTCCGTGCTTTCGGCCCCATGTGACGTCGGTGGGTGGCAGGGTTCGCCATCACCACGCTCACTGGCGCACAATTACATCGGACAGGTGGGTGCTGCAAATCGTCCGAAGGGGCTACTCCCTCCCCTTCGAGACCACTCCTCCAGCCATGCCACCGCAGAACCACCGTGTGTCGGGGGACCACTTGTCGCTTCTGCAGGAGGAAGTTACGGCCCTCTTGGCCAAGGGGGCCATCGAGCGCGTTCCTGGGCCAGAAGTAGGGCGTGGTTGCTATTCCCACTACTTTCTGGTACCCAAGAAGGACAAGGGGGGCCTACGTCCTATCTTGGATCTACGGAACTTCAACGGCTTCCTCCGGAATGAGAAGTTCAAGATGCTGACATTGGCTCAGGTCTTGGCTGCTCTAGACCCACAAGACTGGATGGTAGCGTTGGACTTGCAGGATGCGTATTTTCACATCCCCGTCCTGCCGGCCCACCGGCGTTACCTGAGGTTCACGGTAGGCCAGGAGCACTTTCAGTTTATCGTGCTCCCCTTCGGCCTTACCAGCGCCCCACGGGTGTTCACGAAGGTGATGGCGGTGGTCGCAGCTCACCTGCGCAGGTTAGGGGTTTCAGTCTTCACCTACCTAGACGACTGGTTGTTGAAGGCGAGCTCTCCCCAGGCAGTCGTCAGCCACCTCCAGACTACGGCGGATCTCCTGCACCAGCTGGGATTTTCCATCAATGTGCCGAAGTCACACCTGTGCCCCTCTCAGAAGCTCCTTTTCATCGGAGCGGTTCTCGACTCGGCGCAGTTTCGGGTTTACCCGCCCGAACAGCGGGTCCGGGATATACAGGCTCTGATTCCGGTCTTTCGGCCGTTATCCCGGGTTTCGGTCAGGTTGACGCTGCGGCTTCTGGGGCTGATGGCCTCCTGCATCCGTCTGGTGCATCACGCGCGGTGGCAGATGCGGGCTCTGCAGTGGGACCTGAAGTTTCAGTGGGCCCAGCACCGGGGCAACCTGTCCGACCATGTCCTGATCTCGGAGGGCACTGCGAGACCGCTGCAGTGGTGGCTCACGGACCGCGATTGGGTCAACGGCAGATCCCTCTCCCTTCCCCAACCGGACCACATATTTGTGACGGACGCGTCCCTCCAGGGCTGGGGAGGCCACTTGGGAGAGGTGGAGATCAGAGGACTCTAGTCTCCGGCGGAGTCCCGGCTCCATATCAATCTGTTGGAGCTGAGGGCGATTCTTCTGGCACTGAAAGCATTCCTCCCGTCTGTCCGAGGGAGTGCAGTGCAGGTGTTTACCGACAACACCACCGCCATGTGGTACTGCAACAAACAAGGCGGGGTGGGGTCGTGGACCCTTTGCCAGGAGGCTCTGCGTCTCTGGCAATGGCTGGAACATCAGGGCGTGTCTCTGGTGGTTCAACACCTGGCAGGTTCTCTGAACGCCAGGGCGGACGAACTCAGCCGTCGGTGCTCGATGGATCACGAATGGTGTCTGAACTCGGACGTGGCGCAAGGCCTCTTTCTGCGATGGGGAGAGCCTTGGTTAGATCTATTCGCCACCGAAGAGAACGCGCAATGTCATCAGTTCTGCGCGTTGGAATTTCCAAGGCGGCACTCGCTCGGAGACGCTTTTCGTCGCGAGTGGAGCTGCGGTCTGTTGTACGCCTTTCCGCCTATACCTCTTCTGCCCAGAGTGCTGAAGAAGATCAAGCGCGACCGGGCACAAGTCATCCTTGTGGCTCCGGACTGGGCTCGACGGTACTGGTATCCCGAGCTACTCAGCATGTCAGTCGATCCCCCGGTTCGTCTGCCTCTTCAGGAGGACCTTCTGTCGCAGCAGCAGGGGACGGTCCTCCACCCGAACCTGTCCAGTCTCCACCTCCATGCTTGGAGATTGAGCGGCGACAGTTGAGGCCATTTGACTTGCCTCCTGAAGTTTGCAACATAATTCTGGCAGCCAGGCGTCCCTCCACAAAAACTGTATACGCCTGCAGGTGGAACAGATTTGTGGCATGGTGCACAGCAAAGGCTGTGGATCCCCTCAATGCCCCTCTCTCTGAGGTTCTTCTCTTCCTTCTTTCTCTTGCCCAGCAGGGCTCTGCTCTGGGCACTATCAAGGGCTATCTTTCGGCTCTTTCAGCCTTTCTGAGGCTGCCTGACCAACCATCTTTGTTCAAGTCCCCTATTGTTAACAGATTTCTGAAAGGCATCACTCATACCTTTCCTCCTGTTCCTTTTGTGATGCCTTAGTGGGACTTGAACCTGGTTCTAACATTTCTGATGTGCGCTCCCTTTGAGCCACTTCATAACTGTCCACTTCACCTTCTTTCTTTGAAGACTGCCTTCCTGGTAGCCATCACCTCTGCCAGGAGAGTGAGTGAGCTCCAGGCCCTCTCTTGTAAGCCTCCTTTCCTTTCAGTCCATCCGGACAAAGTTGTTTTGAGGACTAGGCCCTCCTTCTTGCCAAAGGTGGTCACGGCCTTCCACATTGGGCAGTCCATCACATTGCCCACCTTCTTTCCGCCTCCGCACCCCTCGAGAGAGGAGGAGAGGCTCCACCGTCTGGACCCAAAACGTGCGCTCTCGTTCTATCTGGATCGCACACGCCAGTTCCGGGTGGATGATCAACTCTTTGTTGGGTACGCGGGCGCTAAGAAAGGGAAAGCGGTGCACAAGAGGACCATCTCTCGATGGATTATCATGTGCATTCAGGCGTGTTACTCCTTGGCTAAGAAGGAACCACCTGTTGGGCTGCGGGCTCATTCCACTCGAGCCACGGCCACTACAACTGCCTTGGGCCGAGGTGTGCCCTTGCAGGACATTTGCCAGGCAGCTACGTGGGCCTTGTTGCACACGTTTGCTAGGCACTACTGCCTGGACAGTCAAGTCCGGAGAGACGGCTACTTTGGCCGCTCCGTTCTCCAGGACTTTTTGGTGTAAATATTGGTTCGCAGACCCACCACCGCGGGGATGGTATTGCTGGGGTATCTATTCTAAGGTAAGGAATCTATCACTAACGTGTCTCTTTCAAATGCACAAGTTACTACTTGTGTAACGATATATCTGTAAGAGACATTAGTTAGTGATAGATTCCTTACCGACCCACCCCTCCTCCCCGTTCTGCGAACCGATATCTAGGGTTACGGTCATCCCCTTTCAGGGCCCTAGATTCTTGGCACCAGTGTCGGTTTTTGTCATGGCTCTGCGCTTCTGGCGCGGAAAAGCTGTGGCTAAGAACTGACGTCAGCACGCGGAGGCGGCGTCTAAGTACTCCGACGACGTCATCACGGCGCAGACGACGCCTGCCGATGCGCAAGGGTACTGCTACGCAAAACTTTCCGGATCCAGTCTGACGCCTGGGGATATTCTAAGGTAAGGAATCTATCACTAACTAATGTCTCTTACAGATATATCGTTACACAAGTAGTAACTTGTGCTTTAACACAGTCATAGTTCTCAATCTTTCACTGATGATCCGCGTCCACGGGTGCACAATGTAGTTAAGTGACTTGTGCTCAGAGTTTCCCACCTATATGTGACTTCATACCCAAAATGTATGTGGCGAGGCAACCATGGTGTCAGACAGTGCTACTTATCTGCATTCAGGAGCAATTAATGAAGACGTTTCCATATCCAGTCAGGTGCCTTATGGGATTCAACAGGTTGAGGAATCTGCTGTTAGATATATTATCCTCCAGAAATACCATTAGAAAAGGTAAGAAAACTGTTGTTTTAATGCAAAATACGGTTCGCTGGTATCTTGTGTGACATTTCATACTAAAGGCTACAGGTCGTTAGATAAAGCCACACAAGGTACCGGTAGGAGAGCAGCTGGAGCAGAAAAAGTCTGCAAGACATTTTCTATGCGAACCAGTCTCCCAATCGTAAATATTACATGATATCATGTAATTCGAGACATTTCTGTAACTTAAGTTAATTTTGTATGAATACGAAATTCGAGAATTTAGCCATTACAACTTAATCTTTGATTAAGCTGCATCTCCATAGACTTGAAGGAAGTGTGTTGCAAACTTTTTAAAAAAAGCACTGACTGTAGGGTAACCTTATTGAGTGGTATTGTAATTTACTTTTCTGAGATGTTACTTAGCCTCAGCTACTTGAGCAATCCTTGGACTGCTTTTTCTTGTTAACCATGTAGTCTAGTGCTAAAGAGGGACATAAGATCTGTTTGCGTTCCAAAAGTACTGTATCCCAAGACATCAGTTGTTAAATAACTCAGATGGTCACAGTTTAAGCTGATCACACGACTGTCCTCGGATCACAGAAACCAAGTTTTTCCAAACTTCCGCATTAAACCTACCTTCCCTTAAAACCACTGTAATTTGGTTGAACTTTTGTTTTTAATTAAAGAATTTGCTGATAGTCATTGGGGATGCTAAATCGTATGTTATCTGAAAATTGTGAGAATATTTATGGGTCACAGTGAGCAGCTGCTTTGGTATTACCTAGTTAGAATACATGGCGTAATATTGTCGAGTCTGTCATCATAGTTGTTAAAAGCAATCATGCAGTATTTAAACATGTTTATTTGTGTTGTTTTCCACTAGGGCATATACACATTGTATCCCTTCATTAATGCCAGGATTATTGCTGTATCAATGGCAGACATTACGGTGTTGCTAACTCAAGAAAATCCTTTCTTCAGTAAATTTAGCAAAACAACACAAATGCAGACAAAAGATCTTCGTAAGTATTTCTGTTTTTTATATAGAAAAGTTACAATGGCGCTCCTAGCTGAAATGAGGGGAAGTTGTCACAATAATCTCTATAATTTTTACTTGCTATTTAATACAGCAAGCGAAGCATCATTAAGTTACATATGTAATATGGCTTGCTGATTCGGGGATAGCTGTTAAACCAAGCATGAGCATTGTAGAATTATTAACATTCAAATACTGCAGCTGCTTGCATATACCTGCAACTGTAATTTCCCTGCCATGCACTGATTTCCAGTTTGGATGGCACTGAGGCTATTGAAATTAGGCCTTAAAGATTTTGAGTTTTCCTTACTAGTTTGAGGAAGGCTTATAAACCTTTTCTATGTTATCTGCTGCTGCTGAAATTTGGGGAGGCCTATGAAGTTTCACTTCAAACCCAAGCACTCCATGAGCAAGATTGTATGTAAAATCGTACAAGGCGTACAAATGTACATGGCTTAGGACTAAACATTAAGGCATAGGACTGATGAGCTGCATCAAAAAAATGTAGAAATCCTGCAGCGGTATTTTAAAAATGTGTAAATGCTGTGCAACTGAAATAAGCATAGAAGGTAAAGCTACCGATCCTATGGTTACAATCATGACTAGGACCTCAATAGGTCAGATTGAAAACATAGTAATTCAATTATCCATAAGCATCAGACTTGCACTTAAGGTCTCTTCTCGAGTCACATAATATGAAGGGAGGGGATATGGCACTTAGGATGATACCACTACAATCTAAACACATGTAATAGAACAAATATGGCAAGCATGCCTTCTGGAACAGAGAGCAGACAGTCTGAAAGAATGATAAAGGAGCAACTCTGTGCCTGGTTATGCTCCTGGAAAACTTAAGGATTGGCCCAACACAGTTCCAGAATAGTCAAGTCCACATTTACTGACTATATTGAAATAGTCCAGAAGGCAAGAGGATCCTAAGAAACAGTTAAGAAGTAAATATGTACACTTAGTGTCTAATACATTTTGTTTCACCCCGCGTGACTAAGATATTGTACAAATGCCCAACCCACATCCTTGAACACACACACAGTAGAATTGGTCTGAAAAGAAAGTACATGCTCATAGAAATTCATATTGAAGGAGGTAGCAATGATCAACTCGGCACAGGTGTAGAGTTGGATCCAAAACCCCAACTGGCCTCCATACCCCACAGGACCTGACAGTTCATTGATGCAAATGAGACACTGATGGGGAATGTGATTTAAAAGCAAATGGCTGTGGAAATGAAACAAGCTGTACAGAGTGAGGTGTTATTTTATAGACAGAGTGAATTACTGGCAATCCTATGCTTTAATCAAATCTCTGCTGTTTCCACTTTCTTAGAAAGTGGAAGTGTTGTTTGCACATCTAGGGTTCTAGTGAACAACTAATAGGTGACGGGTTACTTATTGTTGAGAATGGGTTTGGTGTCTCAATGAACTCAATGAAGGGTACAGTGTTTCTCACAGATTTTGTTAGCAGCCTTACGTTCACTTGAGTAATTAACAGGTTAGGATGAAGTTAAGAATTCTTTTAGTAGGGTCAGAATTTGTTGAACATGAATCCTGTATAATTGTAGGCTGACTGAATTTTAATATGTCAGAAGTAAAAACTGAATTGATGAATTTATTGCTGAGCTAGAGCTAATGGTGGACCTGTTTACTGCTTTTTGTAATCACACTCTTTGCTTGGCAGGCTTAGGTCCTGAAGGTGATTTTTTAAAAAGTTATGTATCTTTAATAGAAAGACCTGAGGGTGATTCCTCATGGTCCACATTAAGTGAGTTTATTAAGTTCAATATATTTTATTTGACTTTACAGTATAAAGGTGGGCATTACTATCTGCAAAATTACACGAACATTAGAACACAAATGTACTAACTTTACTTCCCCCACCCAAGTCTATCTACCCATGTTCCATATAAATGCTGGATTGGTGAGTTTAGCCCTGGTAAGTAATAGTCCTGCCATCTAGTGTTGGGCTTGAACATTGCAGGTTATTCATGCTCAAAAAAGTCTTTTCAAGTAAACAGGTACTCTGCTACTCCTCCCTTAGTTGGCAATGCATATGGTCACCGACTCCATTGTTAGATTTTTACACCATCTGGTTCTTACGCATACTGTTGGAACTCCCGGACATGTTCCTCATTCGTTAATTGGAGCCCATGTGATATATCTTCACTCTGGTCATCGAGAGACTTCTGCACCAATTCCGTTTTCTGTCTCTTTTTTGCGCTTCAGAGATCATCACAGATACCTTACACTCTGGGTACCCACGCCCCTTCAGAGCCCTGTGTTATTGAACTCCATCGACACTGGTAAATGAAGAGGCATGGAGAGCAATGGAGTGAATGCCCTTCAAAAAGGGTCCTTAATGAACTCCAAATACTCTTGTGCGACCTCCATAGGATTTTTAATCTCTGCCTATCGCCAGACAACTGACACAAGGTGCATCTTCTGCCCAGCCTTTCAGTGCAAGAAGAACTTTCAACAGCACAGAGACGGATGCCGGGCACACATCAGCATGCAGCCGGAGTCAGAAGATGGCACGTTGACATTTTGGGAGAAGTGGACTCCGATACACCAGCCCAGAGGCAATAGATTTCAGTGCCCTCCAGCCAGAAAAGCAAGAAGAGGACGACATTCTTTCGACCTCCACCACCACTTGGCCTTGAACCAAGTGGACTCCAATGATCATGAGTATGGGTAAACCCTGAGAAAACCATATATCTCTCAAAAAGCTGCACACTGAGTTGGACATCTGCCACTCTGGGTCAGACATCCAGCCCTGGACACAGGGCACTGCTGCCTATAGGTCCTCTGCCACCTCCGAGTTCCGGTTGATACTGAGGCATGGCATTGGAGCTGAAACAGGACATGACTAAGAGCCTCGATTCCCATCAACCCCCCGGAATAGATGATCCAAAGCACCATTTGAACTCCAAGGACGTATCAGTGCCTGCAGACCGCTCGGAAGTGAGGCCGCCCTCCACTGGCGGCCCCAGTGACTCTCAAAGGTTGATCCTAGAAAGACTTCAGGAGGAAATTGATTAAAGATGCAAATGTATTTTCATCCACCCTCATGCTGGGAAGATATCCTCCAAGGATCTGAAGATTTGGGAGCCTCCACCCTATAAGATAATGTTGGCTTTTGTGTAGAAGACCTCAGCAGGCACTTCCTCTGAGCCTGTGCCTCAATCCAAACTGCTCGAGGAAGCCACTTACAGCCCTCTCTGCACATTCCACCCAAATTGACTATTATTTGGTGCTCTGGATTCCCATTCTACTGTGCAAATTTCTTTTTTATCTACTATATTTCTAGTTTTTCCTTTTCTCATTTTGTATGCCATGCATGTTATATGTACAGTATTTACTATGTGCATCTCTTTTTTACCATCTCTGCTTCTTTGTACAGTGCTCTGATACCCTGAATGGCCAGGTTTGTGCTATATAAAACTTGTAAATTAATCTCGGACCCTAGTATAAATTTCCTGATTCATGCCCTTATGTAGGTATACTTTATAATTTCCTTATATAGGCATAGAAATCATTACCATATTTGGCCTAAACCATACAACCCAAATACGGCATGGATACTTCCACTAAGCTCCAAGAATTAACAACGTTTTCTTGGAAAAAAACGCCTTCAGCAGCTCTGGACTTCCCCCTGCTTAAATATTAAGTTCTCTAAGAACTCCCGGCGTTTTCCAAGAAATGAGCCTTTGAATGACGTTAAGTCCAAACATGCGTCAAACTCTGCACCTTCAAAGTTTAAATATGCCTTGATTTGCCTAAACAAACACACGGTGGTTTGGAGCAGATCGACTATCTAATTGCCCGACGCCCTGCAGCCGCAAGTGCCGAAGGAAGCCGACCCTTCAGCAGACGCACTGCGAGACTCTGTCATTTCTCCTGCCGAGAAATCCAGCTCCAGTGTTTCCAGGCTACCCTTGCGGGTATCTGGGAAATCGAGCCCCGAGAACGAGATACAAGACCTCCTTCATTCTAGAACAAAGGTACGGAGCGTATTAGACCTCTTAGAGAATTATCGGAATCAGATTCCTGGCAGAAAACTCCTAGGCTTAAACTCCTCCTTCTATACTCCCTCCCTCTTAACAGACTTAGGTTAGGTACACCGGGGGTAGGCATATTCTAGAAGCATCAGTTGAGTATTTTAGTCATCCTTTTATCATTGTATGTATTTTATACATTTTATGCACTTTATGGCTTAGAAACCATATCATGCTTTTACAGTACTACTTTATAATACTGTTCGTATTATATGCTTTGTACTTCATAGTAAGCTCCACTATTGCAGCAGTTCATTCAATGCTTGAGAAAGAAGACTGTTAAATAAATACCTTTTTATTGAAAACGCCCGTCTCTCTATTTTCTCTTGCACCTCTGGTGAAACTAAGCATGCACGATTGACTGAGTGAAATAGTTATCTATTGTTTCCGCAACTCTAGAGATTTGATTTCTTATTCTTGGGAAACAAAGTTGTCATGTTTTATACAGTTGTCAGAAACTAAACACTTCTTATTTATTCGAGAAAGTTTCTAGTGACCTCTGAGCTAGCTGGCACTCCCAATTAAGTCTAATATAACCAGTAGAGACCTAGTAGACCTCAGTCCTACGTCTAAGCTACAGGATATATTATTTCAATGTGCAGAGCCTATTGGGAATATAGGAACTACACTACAAAACTTCTCAAATCAATTCTTCCTCCTCAACCACCTCCACTCGATCTGCCTCCTCCTCAAGTACCGTCAGCAGAATCACCACAGCCCTTCGCTTACACAGGTAGCCCAAAGTCTGGGGAAACCACCTTTACCACACAGTCATTATCACACATTATCATTGCCTTGAAATGCCTTTACAACAAAAATGTAAGTGTATATCATGCACGTGAAATTTGTATATATGTATATATATATTGAAAAAAAATAGGATACATGGATGTTATTGTTGGGTTCAGATTTCCCTCCTACAAAACCAGTGAAATTCAGCAGTTCTAGTTACCTTACCTCACTATAACTTATGGCCCCACAAGGCACTGCTTATGTCCTTGCATATTACATCACTCATGACATGGTCAATGACATCAATGGTGACATCATCAAGTGAGTAGAAGTGTTTTTAAGAGTTTATGGGCGTTAAACATCTATACTAACCTACTACAAAAGTTAAATTAGTATACCAGGTGCACTACTAGAGTGATACTACATCTAACATATATTATGTGAGTGGCTGTGTATGGGTGTGTATCCTGTGTATGTGTATGTATGTTGCTGTATAAGTGGATGTGTGAGTTGCTGTGTGGGTGAGATGCTGTGTGAGTGGCTGTATCAGTTAGGGATAGTGCGTCAGAGGCTGTATTAGGGATTGGGTGTCTGTATGAGTGAGTGACTCGGTGTGTAAGTGGCAGTATGGGTGAATGAGTGGCTGTTTGGTTAAGTGATTTGGTGTGTGAGTGACTGTAATGGAGAGTAAGTGTCTGTGAATGGCTCTATGGCTGAGTGAGCGGATGTTTGAGTGCTTCTATGGATGTGTAAATGGGTATGAAAGTGTTTGTGTGGGTGTGCAAGTGCTTGTATGGGTGAGTGAGTGGCTGTGTTAAAAGGTAGTATGGGTGAGTGAGTGGATATTTGAGTGACTGTAGGTAAATAAGTGGGTGTGTGAGTAGCTGTATGAAAGAGTGTGTGGCTCTGTGGCTGGTTGTACGGGTGAATGACTGGTTATATAAGTGGCTGTTTGGGTGAGTGAAAAGTTGAGTGAGTGGCTATATGAGTAAGTGAGTTGATGTGTGAATGCCTGTGTGTAGGAGTGAGTGGGTATGTGAGTGATGGTATGGGTCTGTGAATGGGTATGTGAGTGATTGTATAGGGGCGTGAGTGGTTCTGTGGATGGTGTCTTCAGTGATGTCATTTGAGATGTCATCAGTGATGTCACTGACCATGTCATGAGTGATGTAATGTGTGAGGTCATAAGCAGTGCATTGCAATGCGTACGTTTTAGTTAGCTCCAGCAACTATAACTGCTGAATATCACTGGTCTTGTGTGAGGGAAATCTGAGCCAACTGTAACATCCCGGTAACCTTTGTTTTTTCAGTGAATTTCTAAGTTTTTTAAAATTATTTTTCTTTTTCCTAACTAAAACATCCCCACGTTTGTTTTTTTAAGTGATTTTCATGTTTTCTTTAACTGGTAGTCACATTTGCAGAGTGGTGGGAAAGGGGCTGGGCCTCTGACCAGCTCTCAGGAATCCCACTGTAAGTGACTTACTGGAGGTAACAGGAGGTCTTCTTGACCTCCAAGGTTCCTCACTATCAAAGAGGACTTCATCCCCCAACCAGTATTGTGCCAGGAGGCGCGTTTGCACAGTGGTGGAGAAATGGTGTTGTGTTCTCAGACAACCTCTCAGCATTCCTCAAATAACGCTCCTGTTACCTCCAGAAAGTCCCACACAGAAGGATTGCTAAGAAGTTGTCAGTTGCTATGTGCCTCCCAGAGCACTACTAGTCTGGGGATAAAGTCGCCATGCCTCCAGAGGGACTTTGGGGGCCAGGAAGCCCTCCTGGCACCTCCTGTAAGTCCTACACAGCGTAATTCCTCGAGCGCTGGTCAGAGGCACTGCCCCCTTTCTCCACCACTCTGCAAACATGACTGCTACTTAAAAAAATCTTAGAAATTCACCAAAAAAACAAAGGTTACTGGGATGTTATTGTTGGGAATTAGCATTTAAAAAACCTTAGAAATTCACCAAAAAAACAAAGGTTACAGGAAGTTTATAGTTGGGGTTAGATTTTACTTAATCAAAACCAGAGAAAGTCAGCCATTCAAATTACCAGAGTTAAAAATTACTCTTGCCTCTGCAACGCACTACTTATGACCTCACATGTTACATCACTCATGACATCATCCAGTGACTGTTTTTAAAAAGTTTGAGGGCCTTTTTAGGTCGAGGTATATCCGGTTTTGCCGAAGGCAAAACCGGATGTAAAGAGATCTTATGCTGTGTAGTAGTGCAGTTTAGACCCGCCTCTCAGCTCCCTTCGCTTCGATTGGCTGGCTTCCTAAACAGAGGCCAGCCATTGGAAGAGAAGTGAGTCATTCCAAACAAGCCCCGTCTTTTTCGGATTTGGGGGCGTCATTTTTGCTGTTCTTTAGACAGTGACGTCATCCGTCACTCAGAACAGCAAAACCACGCCCCCAAGTCCGAAAAATATCCAAAGCTTGAGTCGGCCATTTTTCCCCAACCCGTCCCCTGTGAGGTCGCCTCTTCGGTCACCTTGCAGCCTCCCTCTCAACCCCTGCAGACTCCCACCTCCCTACTCCCTTTCGCTCTCACCCGTCCTCCCAGTCCGTAGCTCCATGCTCCGGCAGGCTCCCTCTCGGTGCTCACCTTGCAGCCTCCCTCTCAACCCCTGCAGACTCCCACCTCCCTACTCCCTTTCGCTCTCACCCGTCCTCCCAGTCCGTAGCTCCATGCTCCGGCAGGCTCCCTCTCGGTGCTTCTTGTCCTGCGCGCAATCTGCCCTGTAACCTCCCACTTCCCCCCACTCTCACTCCCAGCTCGCCTCCATCCACGCACGGATTTGGTAGCGCTCACGGCACCAGCGTCTCCGCCCCGCGCCGATGACTGCTCTGTTCCTGGCCGGCTTCACGGAAGGCAGCATGTTTGTCTCTTGTTTGGCTTCGGCAGCCCCTGAGGATGTCTCCATGATGTTGAGGTGTGGTCCCTCCCGCAGTGCCCAAACGCCATGAGCCTCGGTGTCCTCCAGCACCTCCCGTGTTCCCCTCCCCCCTCCGGCACCCCCGTCCATGCCGCTGAGCCCAGCCGACGCAGCCGACATGGACCGCAGCACCATCAGCAAAGCCCAGCCCAGGGCCGGCTCGACCGGGCTCGCGGGGGAAACTAAACCCAAGAGCGGTGAGTAAATACTTGGGCGTGTGTGTGTGGCTGGGTTGGGTGCTGGAGAATTCCTCTGGGCTGTTGGATTATTTGTTATGTACGCCGTTCGGCGTTTGCTGTCATTTAATGCTTTGCGCATTTTTATGCACAGAGAGATTTACCACGTCTTAATGAAAGACTGCTGAGTGGTGCACGTAATTTGGATTACATTCGTTTGTCTGCTTTACACTATGAGCACAAGCAGTGGGGTACTTTGTTTGTGAAGTCCTGCTCCTTAAATTTTGCACTCGCAGCCAACAGCATACACATAATGATGTACCCTTGTGCAGTGAGATTCTAGCATTTAATACTGTTTCAGAGTCCTAGCAAGGAAATATCGCACAGCCAATTTCGATTCCGATGTTTGAGGTAGTGATTGTAAAACTGATTTGAACCTAAAGTCCTGTGTCCTTACATGGTGCATTTGCAGCGAAACTATGAGAAAGTTCTGTCTATTCATGTGAAAGTAACTGTATAAACTCCTGCCCCAATAAGCATACATGCAATAAAAGTGAGCAGAAAATATTAATCCACCTAAACGTGCAGTCATGAAGTGCGCAGCCCACACACCATCCCCTTGCACAATGCTATCTACATCGCAGAGACATAACTGTAGATGTTTTGTAGTTAGTGCAAAGGGTCCCAGAGCCTGCTTTTTGGGAACCACATCCGCATGGCCTAGTTTTGGTTCTAACTACAGAAACCTTTGGTGAAAATTCCCAAAAAATGATAGAAGTTGTGGTCCCACAGCAGGCTGGGGACACTCCTGATGGGATGGTGAGTTTCATCACAGGGTACAGAACCTAAGCAGATACACGATATGGCCAAAGCAGAGGCGCTACAGAGCAGCAAGGGGCCTGGACGCAAGAAAGAGAAGGTGGCCTGTCCACCCCTACTTGTTCATTTATGCCTGTTCTTGGTACGCAGAGAACAAACTTTGTTAAAATTATTTTTATTTTGCTTGTTTCACTGCGTACTTTTTTTTTTTTTTTTTTTTTTTTTTTTTTTTTTATTACATTTTAGCCAGGACTCAAGATGCAAGGGTGGGGTCTGCTGTCAGTAGCGTAGCCCTAGTTCAAGGATCGGAATGAGCCCATAGTAATTATCAGGGCTCAGTGTGCCCCTGAGGCCTCTTGGCACCGGCGCAACTGCTCCTGCTGCGCAATGAAAGCCACTTCCCTGCCTTCTGCAAAGGTTCGCAGGGTGAATTCCTGAATTAACTTCTTCCCAAATAGGAGCTGGAGAAAAGTAAGAGTCGCTATTGACCGGCTCTAGTGCAGGAAGACTCCCTCACTCAGTGTGTGGGAGGAATGTCAGTAGTTATGAAAAAGCATAGACACGCTACAGATGTGATTACAAGAACGATTGTCAATGTCACAATTACATATGTACTATTTTAAAGAATCAGAACCATTACTTTAATTGTGAGTAAACAGTTCAAAGTTCACGAGTAACGATTTTTTTAGCTTTAAACCTAAAAAAACTTACTGCAGATTCGGTCTCGTCTTTTGTGCTTGTTTCTTTGTCCCTCAGAGACCCCAGTATTGCGGAGGTCTTTCTGCCCCTCCCACCGCCACCCCCCCCCCCCCCCCCCCCCCCCCCCTCCCGCTGCCATGAAGATGTCCGCTATGGAGGCTCGTGACCCAGGGACCGAAGCCACTTCATCTTTCGCCATTATGGAATCTTTACCCGACTGGCCAGGCTCACCACATTTTGGCAGCAGCAGCTTTCAAACTCCGGCGCTGCCACCCATTCCTTCCGCTTTTGAGTGAGGAAATCCAGATCCTCATGCAGCCACTGATCTCCCAGGTCGCTCCCGCAGCCATTGATTCTCCCCGGGACCTGCCTTTTCCTATAACCCTTTAGTCCACCCCTGTGTCTTTGTTCACCTGCTCGTTACACCCCTAGTGTGTGCCAGCTGCATGTAAACGCTGCTTCAATGCCCTCTGCACAGTTATCTGCTAAAACAATTGTTGCAACCCATGTCCATGCTCTTTAGGGGCCCCTTGCCGCAACTTTCACATTCTGTGAGCACCTTTACTTTGTGCCCCAGTGTGTATGTTTTCCCTACATCCGTCTGTGGTCTCCCCGTCTATACCAGCAGCTCCAATTTTTGCGCCAAATCCCCTGTCCTCCCTCGCTTGCTGACAGGACTCTGAAGCACTACAAGGCTCAGTCACTGAATAAATAGTCGGTGACTGCAGTTGAGCTTGCTCTACGTTATCCAGCCACCTTCATGCTCGTGGTTGTTCAGAGTTTGTGTTTGCAGTTCATACTTGATGTGGTTGCACCCCCTCACAGTTTTAACATTGCTCCAGCTGCAATAACCAGTAGCGGACTTTTTTTTTCTTTTGCCTTTCACGCGGACTGTTACATTTTCACATGTGACTGCTATTATTTAATACACTGGTGCTTGTTACTTGCAGGGAGATAATTCTCGAGGTTGGGCAGGGACGCAAAGGATTTGTTTTGAAACTATTAGCATTCTGCCCCTGAGGAATCCGTGGGTGCATTGTTGTGTCTCTGTGTGTGTGGGGGGGGGCTTTGTGTGTGTGGGGGGGCTTTGTGTGTGTGGGTAGGGCTCTGTGTGTGTGGGTAGGGCTCTGTGTGTGTGGGTAGGGCTCTGTGTGTGTGGGTAGGGCTCTGTGTGTGTGGGTAGGGCTCTGTGTGTGTGGGTAGTGCTCTGTGTGTGGGTAGGGCTCTGTGTGTGTTTGGGTGGCTCTGTGTGTGTGTGGGTGCCTCTGTGTGTGTGGCTTTTTGTGTGTGTGGCTCTGTGCCCGCGAATAATCTCTAGTACTCTCTAATGCTCACCCATTGCCATTGTAAATGACAATACCATTTATTTATGTTTTAAAAAAAAATGTCATGAGCAATGCCAATAGCTCTACCTTTAATAATGCCGAGACCATTGCATTGTAAATGCTTGTTTTTCTTATGTCTGTGCAGCTGCAGGTTCGCTCAGTTTACCCATGAGTTGATAGGAAGGGACGAGCGCGAAGAACGTAAGCTTCCATATATCTGTTGCGCAGTATCTGCTTACCACGTTACTTAGATATTCAATCACGGAACCTCCGACTGTCTTTTCTCCCGTATATTCTCATAGAATCTTATATAACTTGTTTCCTTATTTCTCGTTTATCGACCTTTGCAGTGATGAAGGCGCATCACGCATAGCATTTTTGTATGTGTTTTTTTTGTAATTATTTTGTCTTGTCTTAATACCGCTTCGGTGCTCTTCTTTCTTCGAATGAAAAAATCCACAGTAGTAGAATCATGAAACATGAAAAACGTGAATTTTCCTGGAATCCTTTTACGTACTTTTTGTTAAATTGCATTTATAGCAGACATGACTTCGATACTGATCTCAACTGTTATGGAGTACTTCTACTGCTGACCGTAGAGCCAAGCTGCAGGGGAGCTGATCCCCTTCCAGGAGACCCTTAGGATGTGCGTGAGAGGGGGAGGGCGCTTTTGTTAACTCCCCATTGGATCCAGTCCGTTTGCAGGCTGGTGCCTGCCTGCTGTGAGCGTAGGAAATGCCACACATCAGAAATCAATTAACTGAATTAGCGCCGACAACACAATCCACATATGGGGTAGATGTGTGTCTGAGCTCTGAGAGCGGAGTGGATTAAACTCTGGGACCTCCTGATTTTAGTCTGCCACCTTAAAATGTTTCACGTGTTGTGCAAAGGGCTGTTGGGGGCAGTTGACGGTTAAAGGAATACTCCTAATATGACGAGCTACGTAGTTTTACGGAACACCCTTCTTGCACCCTCTCTCCTGCGTTCTCCTCCTTCCCTCTGTCTCCCTCTCCTACTGCCTCTGTTGTACTGTCTTTCTTCTTGTTCCTCTGCCTCTCTCGTCTCTTTTCGGTCCCCCGTTTCTTGCCCTTTGTTTCCCTGATACTCTCTCTCTCATACCCACATTTTGTCCCTTTTCTCTGTCTTTTGCTCCCCTCTTCTCTCTAACACAAGCTGCATCACCTTTACTCTTTTTCCTTCTCTTCTTCCTCTCACCAATATATTTACTCCTTCCGTTCCTCTCCTTATCCCACACCCATGCTCTCTCCCCGATTCGCCTTCTTGCGCTCTTTCTCGTCTAATTTCCCCCTCACTCCCAGTCTTCCTTTCTTCTTCCCCTCTTCACACCTGTTCTTCCCTGTCCCTACCTTGGCGCTAACGTGCATGATCTCTCGTGGTAAGGGGCTTCCCGCCCCGGTTGCCAGGGGTTTTCACTCTGGATCTGAGGATGCTGCACATGGTCGAAATACAGGAGCCGGGTTGATTGCCTACAAGAGCAGTCATGTGTTTTCACAGCTGAAGTGTAAATTTATTCAGTCGCTAAATGTAGTGTCAGTATGCACATATGTATGTAATACATGCCAACAAAGACGTCCTGAGGGCACTTGATCCGTTTGCAGTTTTATATTGCTCTTATTTATTGTGAACTCCACCCAAAGATGTACATGAGCACCAGTTAATATTATCTTCGCTCCTTCCTTCCTTCCACCAAGGCTTCCCAAGAAGTGTCAGACCTCGTGGAGATAAATTGCTAAAGAACAGGCTGAATATGTTCTAATTAAAATTTAAATCCATTTATAAGCACAAAGCTTCAAGCACACATGGTTGAAAAATTGTCCAGCGCAACTACCACTGTTAAACGAAATGTGACTGGTTGCTCTGTCTTCTTTCTGATATTTGTAAATTCGCAGCTTGTGTACTGCATGGCTAACCACTTATATGGTCCCAAAGGCGAGACCTATTGACTATGCCAATGCTTGTTTACATTTACTGCTAACATCTCTGCTACTGAACTTTCCTTTCTAAACCTAATAATACATCTAGAAGGGGGAAAACTGCAAACTAAAACTTTCACAAAACCCACAGACAGCCAAAGCTTGCTCCTATATGGAAGACACCATTATAGGGCCTTACGGGAAAACCTACCGTATGGGCAACTCTTAAGACTGCGTAGCAACTGTAGTAATGATAACCTGTCAATTCATTGGCTTGTTCTTTGTAGTCGTTATCTGACAAACTGCCAATACCTGAGTAAGTGCATAAAAACAGCAACAAAACGAGCGCTTAATATCAATAGGGAAGCCCTTCTTGAACCACATACAAGATCCAAATCGAATGTGCTGACCTGTTTCACTACTTTCATTCTGGAATCTAACACCATACAAAATATCATCAAAGAACACTGGGAGATACCACAAACAGGTAATCTTTCTTTGGCCCTCCGTAAATTGCATAAAAAGGTCTGCTAATCTGAAAGACATACTTGTACACACAAGACTAAGGAGGGGACAAGTTTGCACACAGAAACCACAATGAAACTTACCACCGATCACAGGACTCTATCTATGCGGACACCGCAATGTGTCCGCTTCTACTGAAATTACAAAGGCCATCCAGTTAAGTAGCACCTTGACATGGATACAAAAGAGGCACACTAACTGCAATTGACGCAACTGACCTACATAATCACTTGTCCTTGCCAAATGAGGTACATAGGAATGACAACAAGAGCAGACAAAGTAAGAATGACAGAGCATCGAAGTAACATTAGATGTAAAAAATCTAACATCAAAATGACTACGCACTATCTCATGGCTGGATATAACCCAGATGATCTCAAATGGATGGTTCTAGAAATGTATCCATTTATGAAGCAAAAAGCCCTCTCTAAGAAGGAACAACAGTGGTTTTTAGGTTATCCACGCATTAGGAGGTGATGAATGATGACATACCATGGTGTGAATCAAACAAATAATTACACCTTTAGCATTGAGGGTTAATAAAAATTATCAAGGTCAGAAGGGGAGTCTTAGAACACTGAGACTAACAGCGATTTATTTATTTGATGCCTTTTGATATTAATCATGACCTTAACCAACACTAAGAACAATAGTGGTTTGATCCTCTATTACATTGCCCTTCACGATCAGCAATGGAGACCTAATTGAATTTATGTACATCTAGAGTCCTATTATATCATAGATAGTTCGCACACTGGGACGTGTCTGGTGCACCACAAAAAATGAGGTCTGTTAACATATTTCCTCAGATCACACACGTAGCAAAGATCTCACAGTGTACTATTTTATTTATTTATTTATTTATTTCACTTTTATAGCGCTACAGCTACCCAACAAAGGGTTTCCCGGCGCTGATGATTCAGTGCATTGAGAAAATCAGGGTTTTGTTTTTTTTTTAGATGTTAAACAGCCAGGTTTTTAAGGCCTTCCTGAATTTCAGGTGATTAGTTTCCTGCCTAAGGGTCAATGGAAGAGTGTTCCAGAGGGAGGGTCCGAGGTATGAAAAAGATTTGCCGCCCATTCTCGCCAGCCTGATTTTGGGGATCACAAATTTGTTGGCTGTAGCTGAACGAAGGGTGCGGGATGGACGGTAGGGATGAATAAGGTTTTGTAGGTATTTGGGTGCCTTGTTGGTTGAAATCCTGTGCATATATCCAAATTAACATATGGGTAGATGATGGCTGTCTCCGCCACATAATATATTGCTGGAATTATCACTGGCAGATGACAACTGGCATCACTAGGGACACATTAATGATTTACAGAATACCCTAACTCACATACCGGGTTCTTCAATAGCCAGCGCAGGGATGAATACTCACTCCAATATGGCAGGTGAGGTGAGCATTCCAGTTTTCAGACGGCGCTTGAACGGAGGCACTCTGCGTCTCTACATTAGACCACCCCTTCTCATGGCGGCCATCTTCAGAGACAAGCATAGTCTGGGTAGGTCTAAGGGAGAACGCCATCTCCCGTGCAAGTAAGTAGTACCGACGACCTATACTTTACTGTGTCCTACCAATAAATAGGCTGACTCCGACTCTGCTTATTCCCCCTTTTGATCTTCGCTCACTTGTTTCTAGGACACTAATCTGCATTCTATCCTGCTCCGTGCCCAAAGGAGCTGTTATTTTCTTGTGTTGGGGTAAGTGACAGCCCGTTTGGTTTGAGATGTACACAGACATCACAGTGACACCTAATCTCTACAAATAGATGCTGTTACTATTGTGTTAAACACACGAGATGATGGACGGAATGTTGCACAATGGCAAAACATTCACCCCCAGTCACAGGTCTGGGTTTAATCCATCGTTATTTTGCTCACCAAGCCACCCCAGTTCAGACATGGTCATATGCAAATCAGTCTTGACCCTGTTCCTCAAGGGAACAGTCGAGCCCGAACTGCCAAGCCATGTCTTTCCTGGACCGGAATCAAGCATCCTAGGACCGGTTTCTGGCTATCAGCCGTCTTCAGCCAGGATAGCTTTACTCCAGTGGCTTAGTGAGCCATGTCTGGGCATACTTCCCACATAGGGTGAACAGCAAGCTGCAAAGCATCCTGGGTCATGTAGTCTGTTATCGTCCTCCCAATGTGGGGCTGCTGCCTCAGCCATTGTAGAGACCTTGATGAGGATGAATATTGGACAACAAATGCAACTCTGAAGTGTTGGTATCAGCCCACTGAGGGTTTTAATTGGGACATTAGCTGCGGCGGCAGCCCCACATGGAGAGGAGGATAACAGACTACATGACTCCTCAGGAGCAGCCGGTGGGTTCGTATCCTCCTTTTCCTGGTCCTGGACAGGATCCTTCACATTTTTTAAACGCCATGTATGGTGTTTATGCGAGAGCCATGTACCCCTCTGGAGCACCGGCTGGTCCCATGGGTCCTTTGGCATACAATTTGGGGGTTCCCCAAGCTTATGCTCCGGCGCCATTTCTGCCGGCCTTGGCTCTACCTTGGCATCTTTAGGCGCCGCCGAAGTCATCAACGCCGTTTACAGCTTCACCGGCTCCGAACCGCGCTCGAGAACCAACTCGAAGTTCGACGCCGGCTCCAGCTCCACGTTCGACGCCGGTTCCGGCGCCTTCGGAGTCGATACCGGATCCGACGACGTTGATTCGAAGAGAGGTCGAGGCGTGAAACAAAGCGCCTTTTGGAGGAGCAGAGTTATAGGGAAGCTGAAATTGAAGAAGGTGAGCTTTAAGAACAGGAGGATTATTTTGATGATCTGCGAGACGCAAGTGGTCTAGAACTGTCTCCTGATTGGGAGTTAGCCACGGTGTTTGATGCTCCTTCTAAAGATGTGGCTCCCTACCATGTGGTAATTAAAAAGGCTGCATAACTGCTGAATTTGACATTGCCATCTGCGCGCGTGGGCGTGCCCATCAGAGCCCAGAGGAGGCCGGGCTGGGCCACGTCTCTAATTTCTACGGCAGATTCCTCTAAGACTGTAAGACTGTTTATATTATTGGGACCACCAGTGTTGTTTGTTGTGTATGGTATACTGTTTAAGTTGACCCTTGGGGATATTTCCCTATACACTAGTCTGAAGCCATGAGCAAAAGGAAGGTAGGGGACAGGGGGTTGGCACACTTGATGCTTTTTTAAACCGCAAAAAAAACAGGTGATGGACCGAATGTGGATACATGTCACACATTCAACCCAGTCCAAAGATCTGGGCCCAAATCCATCGTTTTTTTGCACTCCACACCACCCTGGGTTAGACAATGGCGATATGCAAATCAGCTCTGACCCTGTGCCCCATGGGAACAGTGCAGTCCGAACTACAAAAGCCATGTCCTTCCCAGAACGGAATCAAGCATCCGAGGACCGGACCGGTTTCGAGGTAACACCTCTCATGTCCGCAGACTCGATAATTCTCGCCTCAGTGCCTACTATAATCATGGGTCCCACGCTGCAACTCTGGGCAATAGCTTGCTTAATCTCCACAACGGCCCCAACAACACTGGGATGCCTGGCTTCACCTTGGGGGTGCCCAGGAGGGGCATCTCACAGGGAGAGCCAGGAAGGGTTCCACAGCGTTATACAGCGCCGGGACGCCCCGTTGCTGGGGCAGCTGTGCGCTTTACAAGTATACTACATTTACATTTACATTTACCTCACTGCAACGCAGCCCCCTGGCGCATACTGGAGGTTCCTGGTGAGCTAGTTGACCCCCAGGGACCCCCAGTATTCAAGGGGATTTAGTTCCCCCTCTGGAAACACGCCAGGGGGCTACGTTGCAGAGAGGTGTAATGAGTCCACGCCCCTTTTTACACCTCTCTGCAACGCAGCCCCCTGGCGCATACTGGAGGTTTCCGGTAGGCTAGTTGGGCCCCAGGTACCCCCAGTATGCAAGGGGACTTAATCCCCCAACTTAGAACGCGCTACGGGCGCGTTTGCATAGTGGTGAAGGTAGGGGGCGGGGCTTAAGGTGATATGCGTGCAAACATGTCCTGTGGCGCGTTTTGAGTTTGGGAATTAATTCCTCTTCAATCCAGAGGTCCCCTAGGGGCCAACTAGCCACCAGGTACCTCCAGTAAGCACCACAGAGCTGCGTTGCAGTGTGTTGTAAAAGGGGGCGTGGCCTCTGAACACCTCTCTGCAACGCAGCTCTCTGGCACACACTGGAGGTACCTGGTGTGCTAGTTGGCCCACAGGGGACCTCAGGATTGAAGAGGAATTAATTCCCCACCTTAAAACGCACCACAGGACGTGCTCACACACATCGACTCAGGCCCCGCCCCCTTCCTTCACTATTGAGCAAAATATTCCTCTAAAATCAGCCAAATTACGAATTCATTTTTACTCCCTTGTTATCACGAGAGACGTGGGTGCTGCATCTTTTAGCCCAGTAAGTACCCTGAAAAGTAAATCTAAGCGTACTTACCAGTAACTTGTATTTCCTTCCATAGGAATCTATTGTGTGGTTTTCACGAGAAAAGTTTCTAAGTGTCTATTTTTAAAACTTATTTCAATGATTTTGTATGAGTGAAATGTCCAGCTAACTATAACATGTGTGAAACCTATGGTTTTTTCAGTGAATTTCCAAGGTTTTTTAAATGCTAATTCCTAACTATAACGTGTGTGAAACCTGTTTTTTTCAGTGAATATATATATATATATATATATATATATATATATATATATATATATATATATATATATATATATATTCACAGAAAAAACCATAGGTTATAGACGATATATAGTTAGGAATTTGCATTTACAAAACCTTATTTTACTCACACAAAACCATTGAAATTCCATATATAGTTAGATGCGCTAACTATATATCGCGCACCCGCAATCCACTGCTGATGATGTCACATATTACATCATTCATGACATGGTTAGTGACATCACTGATGACATCTCAAATGACATCACTGATGACATCACTGATGACAACATCCAGTGACTGTATGTTTCTGTAAAGTTAAAATATGTCTTACATATTGAAGAATGAGTGGATGTATAAGTGTCTGGATGAAGGATTTAGTAGGTGCATGACTGACTGTATGAGTGAGTGATTAAATGTGTCTCACTGAGTGCATGGGTTAGTGACTAAACTGTCTTAATTTGTGCATCATTATGTCTGTTGTTCTGTAAACTGTTGCATGTGTTTATAAGTAGCTATATGAGTAACTATATGGGTTATTGATTGGTTGCCCAAGTATTTGTATGGGAGACTGAGTGTGTGTGTGGGTGGTTGGGAGGTGTAGGACTCTGTGCATGGATGTGTGAGCAGTTGATTCACTAGATGATTGGTTTCAAAAGTGCATGTGGAAACAGCTGTATGGGCGGTTGACTGTGTGCATGAGTGTATTGGTGAGTGAATGGATATCTCAGTGCTACATGTCAAAGTAAGTACATATGTAAAACATAGTACATGTGAGAGTTGACATATATAAATAACTGTGCATAAGAGCCAGTGAATGTGTGAGTGGCTGTATGGATCATTGTGAACTTGTATCAGGGATTGTATAAGAGAGAAAATATGTGTTAGTATATGTTTGAATAAGTAAGGTGTGTATAACTGTATAGTTGAGGAAATGGAGGTGTGATTGATTCTTTGCATGACTGACTAGGTGTGTGAGTAACTCCATGGATGAGTGACAGTCTGTGAGTGTCTGTTTACACTGATTGTATCTAAGGTTATAATCAGAGTCTGAAGAGGTTCATCGTATTATCACATGAATGATATCATCAGTGATGTGATCAGTAATGTCAAATGAGATGTTATCAGTGATTTCATCAGTGATGTCATTTGAGATGTCATCAGTGATGTCATCAGTGATGTCACTAACCATGTCATGAATGATGTAATATGTGACATCATCAGCAGTGGATTGCGAGTGCGCGATATATAGTTAGCGCATCTAACTATATATGGAATTTCAATGGTTTTGTGTGAGTAAAATAAGGTTTTGTAAATGCAAATTCCTAACTATATATCGTCTATAACCTATGGTTTTTTCTGTGAATTTCAATGGTTTTTTAATAGCAAATATCAAAAGGTGTCAAATGTCAAGTATGTGATAGGTAAAAACTTTTTCGTGTTTATGCACGCTGATGTGCTTTGAACGCTGCCCCCCCCTCCCCTCTTTTCTCTTAGTAGTACTCTCTCTTTGCAGATAGTGAAGGGTAGTTAACGTAGGCCTTTACCCCCGTTGTAATCCGTCGTGCCTGCTTGTCTCTCCATTTGATTGATTGTTATCCAAGCATTTACTGTTTTACAATTGATTCTCTTTGGTTCATTCTCTATTTACAAACAAGCACAAAGTCGCAATACTCTCTTTAGTCTTTGCAGATAGTGAAAAATCGTGAAAAATCGTGTAAAAAAATAAAATTAATCGAGCAAAATCAGTAGGCCACTAATTGGATCTCTTTTTGACCTCGCTAAAATAGAAATATTAGGAACAACCCTTCATGAGAAATACGAAAATAGTGAGATGAACTGAGCTCCACACCATGAGGGCTGCAAGACAGCTCGGCTCCGTCACCCCCCCGCCCAAAATAACGACAAACCCTATGCAAATATTAAAAATATATACAACACACCAGCAAAGAAACAGGGTAAAACATTTTATTAAATAACTATTTACATAACTATTTTATACTTTTTATTGCCCGATCCGGCTAGCTCAATCGATCGAGCATGAAACTCATGCACTCTGATAGCAAGCGTTGCTACTGATGCTATGCAGACCAAAACTGGTTTTCAGTTTGTACATTTTTCTAGATTTTTCCATCCAAGGTTGGTTGAGTTTGTAGAACGATGGCTTCAGATTTTCAACATACGGTGTGGTGGCGCGGACTGGGAGGGGGCGCTTCGCTCCTGCCCCCTCCCCAAGTAAGATTTTCATACGTGAAAGTACGTTAATGGTTTTGGTCCCTGAGTTGCTTCGATGTCACTGCCATTCTCAAATGGCATAAGTTCTGGATGTTGGGTGCCATAGTTCAGAGTTCTGAGCAGCGCTTGTAACACTGTCTGAAGCTTATTTCCACCTACTGCAGCTTCACTATTCTCAAAGTAAGTGAGGGTCGTTTGTGGACCTGACTGCATTTGAAAACAATGTGATATGGTACCTCCCTAAACCGCTTGACGGAGGCCCCCGAGGGGCGGTGTGATGGCACGGACTCGGAGAAGACGCTTGGCTCCGACCCCCTCCCCAAGTCTTATAGCACCGGTTTAGCCTGAGATCGCCCCCGACATAGGCGGCCGGCTCCCGGGGTCCGGCGGAACTGTTTGCCTTTTGATGACTCTTCTATTCTGGACCTTGTCCCACAATCCGTTTGACCTGAAGACACGCTGTAGTGGGGCGCCCCTTTACCGTTTTAGTTGCCATTCCGCCCGCTTTTGCTACACTGTGCCTCTTCCGCCATTCAGCTGTTTACCGCCCGCTCTTGCGACTACAGCGTCTCGCTCACCATGTAGTTGAGTTGCTCCCGCTCTTGCGATGCAACGATAAGCGACTGCCACAGGACTCTCAAAATGACAGCCGGCTCTTCAGATTTGGGCGTGGTCCACTAAAATGGCCCTGGGACACCTTGGAACTCGGACGCTTCCCTGATAGGGCTTGGGTCCCATTCTCGAAAGCGTCCCCTCAGCCGTGAAGATTCTACAAAAGTCTTGGGGGCCCCCGACTCCCGCAGGCTTCTGGTGGGGAGCGGCTGCCATGTTTGCTCGTGGAATGGCCACGACGGACTTACGAGATGGTAGTGCTCTCATGCTGACGCCAGCTTTAGTCTGAAACATCCAGAAACACTGTAGACTACCAATTCGATCAGTTCCGGTAGCGCCCCAACATGACCCGGTAGAGAAGAACTTGCCCTCCCCTCTTTGACTGATGGTTCTTGTTGCCTGTCCCCTCTGTTGTCATTTAACAGAACTTTTTGGACTGCTGAAAGGGGTTGTGTTCCGAACGCTGATTGGTGGAGACATTTTGACTATATTCTTGACCTACGTTGTCGCGTAATGCGTTATATGACACGCCGCGTTAGCGCACCCGGAAGTGATCCGGGGCGCGGCGCGCAGCGCGTAACGTAAGCATAAC
This sequence comes from Lissotriton vulgaris, assembly GCF_964263255.1. Taxonomy (NCBI): domain Eukaryota; kingdom Metazoa; phylum Chordata; class Amphibia; order Caudata; family Salamandridae; genus Lissotriton; species Lissotriton vulgaris. The sequence continues at coordinate 1,047,948,788 of NC_141691.1, read as the reverse complement.
AGGTCATGTGACTTGTTAATAAAACTTTTTATTGGTTCATTTTACTTTTATTATTTTAATAATGAAAAGCTTGGTCATATGACCTAAAAAATACGCTTTTTATTGTTTTCAAACTTTTTTTTTTAAACATATATGTTATAATATTCCAGGCTAATGTACTTTCCCGGAAAATTTACAACTGTCCTGCAAGTAAAATATATTCCTTTTTCGAGAAAAAGGGCGTTTCTTCGTTCCATGACGGAGCCGTTGAGTAAAAGAGACTCGGCCTGCTGTCTTAGTCGCCGATACGCCTGATTATCAGATTCTTATCGACCACTTTATGTTGCAGGAGTGGAAAACACAACTGCCCTTGACCATTTATCTTTACTGCGTTCCTGCGTATTATACCTTTTATCCGTCATGTAATTGGACTGCTTTATTTCACTTGCCTTTTACTGATTCGAAAACAGTGACTAAAAGTAAAAACTTTACCAATGTAAATACTACTACCATGTTTTGTTTTAAAAACCTTTATTGTGAAAATGTCAGTATACAAATACGGGCCTATAACCACGTGGGCCGGCCACGGAGCAAACTGAAATGGTATATGATGAGGAGACATTTACATTATAGAGGAACGTAACGAGCGGGCCATTAGGTTGCAAGAACTAAGGTGTCTAACAGTTGCGGAATCGGTGGACGTACATTTTGTAATTAAATTACGACAGGGCCACTTACAAACATTTTTTCTAGATATACATTTGCGGGCAAGTACCATGGGTGACGTTAATTCGAACTTTCAATACTACAGTAATCAATAACACATCAGAACTTAATATCAATAGGGATGTCAAAATATTCAATCAATTCTCGTCCCCGCCCGCCATGAGCATCAAAACTGCATTCATATCTCGTGATATCAAGGTTGTTCAACCAGTACACAACAAGGAGTTACGAGTCCCATTTATACCGGCGCCATTTTGGGCGAGGCCGGGCAGGTCCAAGATATAGTCAAAATGTCTCCACCAACCATCGGCCAGACCAGAACCCATTTCGGCCCTTTATGCTACAAGATGGTGTCTTCCATTCAGAAAATATTGTTGGCAGCATTTTGAAAGGAAAGATAAACAGCCGTTCTCCTAGTGAGTCTCACATTGTTACATTTAGGAAGAATGTTGAAGAGTAGTATGTGGAAAATCTGAAGCCATTTTTCTACAAACTCTCAATCAGCCTTGGATGGAAAAAAAATCCTGAAGAATGTACAAACTGAAAACCAATTTTTGTCTGTATAGCATCAACAGCAACGCTTGAGTCAGCTTTGTGTGAAGCCGCCATTTTGATTCAATCAATAACGTCCCCCTGCACACATTCAGGGACCTGGTCGTGTCTTCAGGTGAAACGGATTGTGGGACAAGAAGCAAAAAGGAAAAGGAAAAAAGTTCCGCCGGACCTCGGGAGCCGGCCGCCTATGTCATGTGCGATCTTTGGCCACACCAGGGCAATAGTGAAGCTGCAGCAGGTGCAAATAAGCTTCAGACAGTCTTACAAGCACTGCTCAGAACTCTCAACTATGGCACTCAACATCCAGGACTTGCCATTCGGATCTTGGCGCCTTGTGCTGGTTCCGACCTATTCACACATCGGTCCACTACTGACATCACCTCATAAGCCAACGGGGCACCCCACGCCGACTTTCGGCGCAGCATTGTAGGATGGCCACACCAGTGCGGCAACTTGCTGGACACCACCTCGGTGCCATCCGGATCTCGGCGCGTTCGAGTCACTGTACCGCAAAAGTGACCGGAACTCAGCTGGACACGCCGTCTTTTGGCGCAGCATTGTAGGATGGCCACACCAGTGCGGCAATTTGCTGGACACCACCTCTGTGCCATCCGGATCTCTGCGCGTTCGAGTCACTGTACCGCAAGAGTGACCGCAACTCAGCTGGACACGCCGTCTTTCGGCGCAGCATTGTAGGATGGCCACACCAGTGCGGCAACTTGCTGGACACCACCTCTGTGCCATCCGGATCTCGGCGCGTTGTGCTGCCTTCGGCCTACTGTAGCCGCAAGTGCGGACGCAACTCAGTTGGACGGCGAGTGAAACGCTAAGGGGCGCTCCACTGCAGCCGAGGAGCCTCCATCTTGGGGGAGACGCACAGCCCCCACTGACTGACGCGACCTCACAGGCCAATGGGGCGCCCCACGCCGACTTTCGGCGCAGCATTGTAGGATAGCCACACCAGTGCAGCAACTTGCTGGACACTAACTCAGTGCCATCCGGATCTCGGCGCGTTGTGCTGCCTTCGGCCTATTCGCACATCGGTCCGCTACTGACGCCGCCTCACGTGCCAACGGATTTTCTACGCTTTTTGTAGCCCTATGCCGCATAACAGGTCATGTGACTTGTTTATAAAACTTTTCATTGGTTCATTTTACTTTTGGTTTCCTAAAGATGGAAGGCTTGGTCATATGACCTAAAAATAACACTTTTCATTGGTTTAGAACATTTTTTTTTCCCAAACGATGAAAGCCCCACCTTGTTTGTGGATGATTCAGACTGAAGCTGGCGTCAGCATGAGAGCACCACCATCTCGTGGCTCTGTCGTGGTCATTCCGCGAGCAATCATGGCAGCCGCTCCCCACCGGAAGCCTGCAGGAGTCGAGGGCCCCCAAGACTTTTGTAGAATCTTCACGGCTGAGGGGACGCTTTCGAGAATGGAGCCCAAGCCCTAGCAGGCAAGCGTCCGAGTTCCAAGGTGTCCCAGAGCCATTTTAGTGGACCAGGCCCAAAATCGAAGAGCCGTCCGCCATTTTAAGAGTCCTGTGGCAGCCGCCTATCGCTGCACTGCAAGAGTGGGCGGAAGTCAACAACATGGTGAGTGAGACGCTGTAGCCGCAAGAGCGGGCGCAACTCAGCTGGATGGCCGCCACCTGGGGAGGCCCGTTCACGCCGCCTCCCCCACGCCCCCCCCGGGCCGCCCCAAGCCAATTTTCGGAGCAGCATTGTAGGATACCAAAACCAGTGCGGCAGTTTACTGGACATCACCTGGGTGCCATCCACATCTCAGCGCGTTCTGCTGCCTTGGGACTATTCGCACAACAGACCGCTACTGACGAGGCCCCCCCCCGCACCACCCGGGACGCCCCACGCTGTTTTTCTGAGCTGCATTGTAGGATCCCAAAAACCAGTGCGGCACCCAGGTGACATCACCTGGGTGCCGTCCAGAACTCAGCACTGTGTACTTCCTTGGGACTATTCGCACAAAAGACAGCTTCTGACCATTGTTGCTTTTTTTTGTCAAAAATGTTTAAATGTTTTTACAGTTTTTGTTCCGTTCGTTATATTTAAAAGTTAATAAAGTTTTATAATCCTACTTTGTTGGAGTGCTATATATTTTTAAAAAATCGGGTGAATGGGGCCTTGAATCGGGTTATTGTCATGTGTGGGCTTTGCAAATGTACTGCTACAGGATCGGACATTTCAAACTCAAATGCACGTTCTTTTTCTTACCTTTCGGAAGCATGGAGCGCAATAGCAGGCAGAGAAAGGGTGATGCAAGTGTTGAACACTGCCTGGCCTGGCAAGTTGCTGGCAGTGCCCCCCCCCCCCCCGCCCGCTCCTGAAAGAGGACACACACACACCGCCGCCCCGAGTACTTCACAGATCTTTAAAAGTTCATGCGCTTGTTCATGAGGCTTAAATGGTTTATCACCCCTTCTAGAACCCCTGCATCGACCCTCTGACGTTTCCTGGAAGAATTACCACGTAACACAATACCAAGCCTTGTCAGCTGAAACCCCCGAGGAATCGTGGGGCATATTATCAAGGGGGTTTATCTCCCCTTTTTTGGCTTTAAAAGCCAAGAAAGCGGAGATAAAATTATCTCCCTATTACCAAGCTGTCGCTAACACCAGTTAGTGACAGCTAAAAGGAGATAGCGACCATCTTGGGCCCCGCTTTGCATGTCAGTGATATTTATCACTAATGACATGCAAAGTGGGCGTGCCAAGATGTTAGCGACTGGAAACAGTCCCTAACATCGCTATCTCCTATTACCAACTTTTGGAGATATTCGCGCTAAGCGCGAATATCTCCAAAAGCTAACACCTGCCCTGAGCAGTTCTTAGCCATGTTATCCAATGGGAGGTGGATAACATGGCTAAGAGCATTTGCTCGATAATGCATGAATATCGCTGACTTTTCAGCGATATTCATGCATTGCGGCCGTTTTTTATCGCATTTGCGATAAACCTTGCTAATAGCAAGGTTTATCTGCGATAAAAATCGCCGATGTGCGGCGATAATTTTTGTCTCTAAACAAGTTAGAGACAAAAATTATCGCTAGTTGTTGGTAATATGCCCCCGGGTTTTTGCTTGCAGAAATCGGGAGGCGGGAGACTAGCACTGAAATCAGTAGTCTCACGCCTGAATCGGGAGGGTTGGCATGTCTGGATTCTCTACAGCTGGGGCCATAAACTACATCCGCAGGGCTAGGTGATAGCCTGGGACCGGCCTGGCATCTAAAATGGCTGCCGTGCACGACAAAATTGTGGCATTGGAAAAAAGGCAAGATGGCGCAGACAATGTTTATCAATAAGGATTCATTTATAACAAAATATTTTATCGCACTGACAAATTGGCGGTCAACACTTCCTGATTTCCATCGATTCGAACGTTAACAGACGTCACGCAGCAAAAAAAAAAAAAGCTCACGCACAGCCGCTGGAAGACATGTATCAACATATATGAGCCTCCTCAGCCACCCTCAGAAAACATAAGGGATCAGGATACGTCTCCCGCACCCCCTTATACCTAGTAATTTAATTAAAACGAAACACAAAATGGCGAATTCCCGTTTCGCTACCAGTTTGCGGCCCGGGAAGCGCTTCTACCGTGAAAAATCATTTTTTTTTTCCCCACGGGACCCTTTAATAACCCCAACATCATTCCTAGGGGGTCAAGAGGGGAATACCTTGCCCCCTTTCATTAAATTCCCCCTTCGTTTTTCACCTCTTCTTCTCTCTCGATCCTACCGAGAGACAAGATGGCGCACGCACAGCCGCTGGAAGACATGTATCAACATATATGAGCAGATGTCTAAAAGATTTCGAATTTCTGAAACACTTTCTATTTTTGCTCTATCACTGCTACATTTCTCAAACACAGAATTCAATAAACAGCAGAATCTTTGTTCCCGATTTTCAACAATCTGTTCTTGTAAAGTTTGAAGAAAAAAAACATTAACCACTGCATTAGCATAGCAGTTGACACCAGAACTGTTTTCAACTGAAATCCAACAACATCTTCAACAGAATCCTTTTTCTTTCTGCTTACAATTACAGTTTCATCTACTTTTTGTCTTTTTGCTACTACCTCACTGCAATTATTCTCATTTCTTCTTTTTCGGCCTACCACACGTTTTTCAAACAGAGGACATTAAGGCAAATGTGGAGCATACTCTCTTCTTAACCTATTGTATTCTTTAACACAATCTAGATCTGCACAAATCTTTGTCTCATCACACTTAATAAAGTACAATCCTGATAAAGTTCTGGCTCGTGATAATGCCACATATGCCATACCCTCTTTAAACACAGAACCTCCAATGTTCACCAAAGCACTATCTACACTTAAACCTTGAGATTTATGAATTGTCACCGCATATGCCAAACAAACAGGAAACTGTTTTCGGCGAACATATAAGTCTTTTACAAGCAAAAATCTAGCAGAACGGCGACTGATTTGTTGTACTTGCTCAATGCCATCAAATTTAATTTTTAAAAATTCAATTCCATCTCTATTTCTATAACTCACAAAATCAACAACATGAACCATTGCTCCATTTACCAGACCTCTTTGAACATTTAAATTACTTCTCAAAATGATACAATTTAAACACACATTCAGAGTCTAATCAAAACCAGCAGTTTTAGATATACTCTTCTCTAATGAATCCAATTTTGATTTCAAATTTTCTGACAAAATAATTGTTGCTCCCATATGCTCTATTTTATCTATAGCTTCCAGTTTCACTATCTCTTCATTTTCTAACTTTAACATTTTGTTGTGGAAGATGGAACATTCTTGCAGAGTTGGCATCAAACATATCCCAGATTTGTTCTCCGTAATTTTCTTAAAAATATTCTCTAGAAGAATGTTTTCATTTGGATACAAATTTGAAATTAATCGTGCATGTAAAGCTTCTTTCCCATGCTCACTTACTTTTCCGATTCTTACATCTTGTAGAATATTTTTATATTATTCATCCTTTGCCTGTCGCATATTTTGAAGCAGTTCTGCATATTTGAAATTTAACCATATAGTAACGTTTCCAATGCTTCCTAGGGACTTCCTGGTATCTTCATGCGTGAGCATTTTAAACACTGGTTGTCCTTTCACTGGAGTCAACTGCAGTTGATCTTGAGACCATGCTTACTTCATCAATGATAAGAAGTTTCATTTTCTTCAGGACTCTGGAAACTTCAGAACACGCATCTCCAGATAGCTTGTGGTATTGCAATTTATTATCATGCTCAACTGGTAGCATCAGTAAACGATGTAGAGTAATCCCTTTAATGTTATGTGCTGCCAGCCCAGTTGGAGCGGTTACAACACATGACAGCGGTGATTGAGTCCTTTTCTGCAGATAAGTTGCAATTGCTTTAATCAGAAAACTTTTTCCAGTTCCCGCTTCTCCACTCACGTACAGTCGGACAGGCTTAAATGATGTACATGAGCACTCTTTTTTTCCTCATGACTGAATCCATGTTCAATCTGTTCTGTGACTTCGTCATATATCTGTTTCTGCTCAACGTTTAGTTGTTTCACCAAATCTTCTAAGTTAACTACATCCTCTTGAGCTTGTTCCATAGCTCTTTCCACCTCATCCATGGCAGTGGCAGCTTCATTTTGGATAATTGGTCCTCCCTGTGGATCCTGACTCAATGAAGTAGAACTCTGACTGTCTTGAGAACTGTCTCTAGCAATCTCTGCAGCAATTGTGGCTTCTTGCTCTATTTCTTCGCTCAACATTTGCAGATAATTTGAAAAAACAGGACATTCTATGGTATCCTTGGTTGCATTAAAAGAATCTTCGTAACAGAGAAAATCTCCAAGTAGTTCCTCTTCTGTACGCCATGGCTTAAAGAGTTGCAAAAGAGCTAAATAGTAAAATTCCCTTTTGTCTGGAGATTCGCAACTCAATTTTCGATGTTTAATCAAATGGCCTTTTCTCTGCTTCACTAGACATCCTTCACACCCAATGACAGCATATATTCCATTATTGATGTCTTCTGTGATGTTCCTCTTATAACTATAGTTTTGCAGAACTTCATACAAACAAGTGTTCTCAAGATGACTACTTCTATTTGGATAGTATGTATCCAACATGTTTGTCTTCAAAATATCTGTACTGTTTGGTTCTTTCTCCGCCAAATACTCAATTTCTTGTACAGATTTCAAAACTCGGTTTCTTGTTGCAGCAAGACCTAGGGCTCCATTAGGATATCGGGCGGATTGCCTCCGCCAGGGTGGCGGTGGCCACCGCCACCCAGGCGGAGGCAATCCGCCCGACAACCACTCTCGTTTTCCCCTCCGCCTGATTAGGATGGCGGAGGGGACAATGGCGGATGGAAAGACCGTCCGCCGCTTTACCGCCGCGGTGGCCTTGCGCCCGCGGCGGTAATAGATTAATATGGTGGCGGTGTCCAATGGACACCGCCAGCCATATTACGATAGCTTAATTTAGGGGCCTTTCCGCAGCGGCAATGCCGCCAGGGAAAGGCAGGCGGTGATTGCTGGGGGGGCCCCCTGTGGGCTCACAGAGTGACGGCCATAGGGGGGTGGCACACGGGGGTACCTGTGGTAACCCCCTGCATTTGCATAATTGCAGCTGCAGGCACCGCGCGCTGCCTGCCGCTTCGATTATGCAAATGCGTGCATTTGTATTTCACATTGTGGGGGGCGGTGCAGTGAGCACCGCCAGCCACAATGTAAACTTGAGGAATGCGCCCGCCACTGTGGCGGGCGCATCCTAATGCCAATGTCGGGACCCCCGCCCTTTCGGCGGGCGGGCCCGATCTCCGTTAGGGTGGCGGGCGAACTGAGTCCCCCCGCCATCCTAATGGGGCCCCTAGACTCACCCAAATGATTGTTCTAGATTTGGCATAGAGACTTGCTGATGATAACCAATCAGAACATTCATATGCTCCAATTTCTCGATGCAACAACATCTTCAGACTGAAACTGTATAATTTTTTACTTATACTCTTTTCATGTGAAATGTCCTCCCACATTTCCTTCAGTTCTGTCTTTTCTTTTTTTGTGATGTAAGACGTCACATATTGAGCCACAGCAATAGAGTTGTCAGCAACAAACTGAATATCCATGTTAGCATTCCACATGGACAAAATCACTGTGTTGTAGTCGTTGATGTACTTGGACTCTTAGTTTCTTTTTAAATTGTATGTATTTTTTGGTGATTTCCTCGTCACAGTATGTCGCAGAGAAGACATCAAATTATTTACTCTTCCTTTAGAAATCACTGGTCGTGGAAACCCGAAACGACATTTTGTGTAGAACTTGTCCTTGTTTCTGAATTTTCGACGACAGTACTTTCCACAACGATGGGATTGAAAGCGTAAAAAACTTGTTGCCTTAAACTGTTTTCTTCGGTAGTTTTCGGAACAGCACATGTTGAATACTCTTCAATGAAACTCATCACTGTGTCATCTGAATCTGTTCCAAATTTGGGTGCATCTTTAATCCATAACAACATATGTATGTGAGGAGCACCTCTCGCTCCTTTCTCCAAAAGAAATCCAAAACCTCTCCAAGGGGAGGTTTTTTTTGTTGGTAATAAAAGACGTCATAGCTTCAAATCTATGAATGAAATATCTGCATACATTCACTGGATCCAAAGAACACAGTTCTCCAGGTGTTTTGAATTCTATATTTTGTTTGTTTGCATTTGCCTCTCGTAGAAATTGAAGTAAGTCGTCCCATGCATACTCAGCACAGCTAAGAGTGAGTAACCATGTAGGAGTCCCTAAGTTTCTTAGCATACATTTCAATTCCCCATGACGACGGAACCAATACTCGTTTGTACCACGCTGACATGCCATGAGATTGATTAGCTGAGATTCCAAAATACTGTCTTGCAGATTGACTTTCTCCATAAAGTCCCTCGCCGAAACATTTTGCAGATGTGCTCCACTTTTCAGTATATGGTTCACTGCATAAGAAAGCCCAGACAAGTCACTTTCATACAGTAGATGAAACAAATACGGAATGCTTTGACGAAACCTTGGATCTTCAGCATATAATCTTAAAGTCCGGTATTCAGATGCAGGAATTTGAACTGGTCGATCGTCATATCGTCCACCTCGACCTGTTGGAAATAACTGTGGAAAACGAGCTTCCAAACTTTCTTCCCATACACTAATGGGACTTCCTTTTGATGCTTTCATTTGAAACAAGTCAATTGCATTCCCCATTACTTCTTTGGAATGCAAAGGATGAACAGTATAATGTTCATATATTTCTTCACTTCTAGACACATCAACTTTTTCAATTTGGCCGGCTGAACAATCACTGTCTTCTTCTGCAGCTGTTTCCTCTGCTCCAACACATACATGTTTGTAGTACTCATTGTTTTTGACCAAATACAACGTTGCCTTTTTGACTTTCCTAACATCCACTAAATCTTGCCAGATTTTCTTAATCTTTGTCCGAACCCCATTCCATTAACTAGAATAACCAGAGGTTCCTCTTCCACTTTTTCTACACCAATTGTATCAGTATTTTTCTTGACATCTAGAGGCAAATAAACAACTCTTCCCTTTAATCCTCTCTGTAAATCTGAAGGAGGCAATTTCCCTATCTTAGGCTCCATGCGAACAATAGCCTGAAAAGGATGGACACATTGAATCAAAATAGATTCATAGGTATTTAAATCCATCAATTCAGAAGGAATGTCTACCAACTCAAGATTATTATGAACAGCTCTAGCAGGCATTCTGTTTTCATTTCATTTTTTAAAACAATAATTACAAATATGCTGATCAGAACTCAAATCATCAAATTCTCCACCAACAAATAAGTTGCAAAATCCTTCCATTCACTATTATTTTCCATTTCACTTTTTGCATATAAATCAACTAACCTAGTCCGAATCTTATGAGTCCGTCGACAACACACACAAGTAAAATTAGGCCTTTCACTTGATTTCACCTTAAACTTGGTATTTTCCTGGTCAAACTTTTCTGTACTTGAAATCTGTACATTGGCTTCCACATTACCTTCTATTACTGTGTCAATTTCTACACTGTCCTCTTTTTCACCAAAATAACAAAACTCAATTTCTTCACAAATGTTCTTCACATCTAATTCAGATCCATGCAAAAGAGCACTGTTTAACTGTTTAAGCTTAAGTGCAGGACTTTTCGCATAATACAACCTTCTCACTAATTTTCTCATTTTATTATGATGCACTTCTAACATCCTAAAATGATGAAAAACACTCTGACATACTTTTCTAGAAAGACAAGCCAGTGAATGCCCATGCAAACCTGTGTTTTCTCTCACTCTGCAAGGATCTAAGTCTTGCAACATCTTCATTTTCTGTTTTGGACTTTTCTTACTATATGTACGTAAGAAATTATGAAGCAATTCGATTGAATCCTGTCGCACACTACAAATACTACTACACTTCCAAGTGTACACTGGACCCTTAGAACATCTCCCTAAAACTTCATCAGCTAACACCTCTTCTGCATCTCTGGACACAAGTTTCTCTTTTTCAATCAGACAACCGTCTTTCACCTCATATGCTCGACCACTGGTGTCAACTGCATGCTCCAAAACATTCTCCTGGAAGTAACTCTCATTAAAAAATGGCTCACAACTTGAACTATGCATCCATTCTCCAGACAAAACTTCACAAAAATTAGTCTGATTAATTATTCTTTTCCATCTACTGTTCTATTTGAAAACATCAATTGCCTTGTTAAGTATCCTAATTCTATTGATTACTAAAATAAATAATTTTTTCTTAACTTCAAAAGCCTGATCAACAATCTTCTCTACACTTTTATTTTTCTTGTAAAAAGCACCTCTCTGTTTACCTTTCTTAACATTTTTTAACAAATTTAAAACTACCCTATTGCGAAACATTCGTCTACGAATGTCCCTAAATTGGTTTTGCCTTCTATTCCTATACATACTGTTCTCTCCTGCTCCAGTAGTAACATTTTTGGGGGGCCTCTCCTTCCTTTTCAAATTTGCTCTCTCCTTCTGTATATTCACATTCCCATTAACATTTTTTTTTATCTACATATGTTCCGAAAAAAAGACTTAGTTGTCTTACCAGGAGCTTTTTTGTGTTTTTTGAAGTATTTGTTGTAGGGGAGTGCTTTAATTCCGTTGCTGTTTTAGTTTTTTTGCGCTTGGCATCTTTCCTTCTCCTCTGCCATGAGGGCATATTTCCTTACTATTGAAATCTTGTTTTCAATCTGCGGTAAAGAAAAAAATTAACAAAGAAGCCAACAGGGCCGGGTGCACAGCTAATTTTAACAATTTGATAAGTTTCTCAAATTTGTAGGTGCTGCATAAGTGACGTCGAGTGTCCTGCGGCGTCTGTAACAATGTGATTCAATGTGGGACCAGTGGAACACTGGTTCCATCCTTATGTGCACACCATCATTCCTCCCACAAAACAGAGGATTCGTTGTCTGTTGTATTTATCCAAGTATTTTGTAGTTTTTATTCAGTGAATATTTTGCAAAGAAATTATATATTCCACATTTAGCATTCGATAATCAGTCTTTTTTTATCATTTTCAGCATGTAACAAAGTCCTTCAATCAAATCCAATGCATTTCGGGCCAATAGTTGTGCCCTTCATCAGGGAAAAGACACTATAAAAATGAAACATAAATAAACAAACTGTCAATGAGTCTCCTATATGAATTGAAGATAAAGAGGGCTGTGTGGTGATCTCATCATGGTGGGTCGTGGTAATGATATGTGGATAGTTAGGGTATCACCTTAAGTAACCTCAATGCCCATGTGTATAAAGTAAAAAGTTATATGGAATCTCTCACATGTCGCGTTTACTGAGTTAGCACGGTTGTCTCTATAGGTCAGGAAAAGAGAAAAGAAAAACTAGTAAGGAAGCGTTTTAAATATAGTTGCAGCTTTACTCCCGCATCCAAGTCAATGTTGCCCTGAAACTAACCTGAAGGTTCGTCATGGTGTCGATCCAATCTTTTTCTACTCGTGAAACGCCGGTCGGGACGTATCCGCCATAGACCGCGTTTGATAAAGATATTTGGTTCCGATCACGTGACGACTGAAACCGAGGATAGACTCATGTTGAGGTGTACGATGAACCGGAAGGGCAAGCGTGAATACATGTTTGTATTTACAGTTTTTGTTATGGTGTAACGAATGTATCACTACATGTTTATAAACGGAAGACGAATTTGTGTGAAATGAAAAATAAATTTGCAAAAAAGTGAAAAAATGGGTAGGGGTGGTGCGGGGGTTCGAACCCTATGAGGTTAGCATAAGTCACCTATGTCTGAGACGGATGAGCTAGTGGATTTATGAATGATGCTATGAGTTGTGTGGAAGGGTATAGGAATAGTACATAGGAGATACATATTTACAAATTTACAAAGAAACGTCAAAAAGACGTAACATATAAACGTGAAATCTCACAGAAGTTACTACTTCGACTTTGGAGCAGTTTAAAGGTAACACAAAAGTTCAATTCTGTCATTTAAGCCAAACGGCTTGTGGGTTGAAAGTTTTTGTATCCAGGCGTTTTCTCTCTGGAGTAAGAATTTGGTGTTTTCTGCCTTCAATTTTCGGGATGGTTTCCAGTATGATGAACTTCATTTGGGAAATGTTGTGTTGTTCTTCTATGAAGTGGGTTGCCACTGAGGATTTCATATTTTTAAGACGGATGTTTGATTTATGTTCGGTGAGTCTGATTTTAATTTTGCGCTCCGTTTTTCCAACGTATAGTTTGCCACATGGGCATTTAAGGGCAAATATAACGTTACTGGAGTCACATGTGGCGTTATAACGTTACTGGAGTCACATGTGGCGTTGACCCTGAGTTTTATTTCATGTCCTTTCATAGGGTGGTTGATTTTGTTTCCCTTGATGATACTATTACAGTTTCCACAATTTAAGCATGCTTTGGTGCTAGTGAATATAGTTGTTATAGCCGGTTTATATTGTAGGAGTTCTCCTAGGTTACGTGCTCTAGTAAAAGCAAATAGTGGAAGTTCAGAGAAAATCTGGTTGAAGTCTGGTTCAAGGTTTAGCAATGGCCAATGTTGGAGTATTATCCTTTTGAATTTAGTAGTAGAGGTGGAGTATTTAGAAACTACCACTATGCGAGTCTGTTGTTGTTTTTGGCTAGGTTGTAGCAATTTTTTTCTGTCGATGTTTGAAATCCTATGTTTAGATTCCTCTATGATGTCTTTAGGGTATCCTCTTCTGTAGAATTTGGTTGATATTTCATCAATTCTTTGTTCCAATTTATTGGGATCCGACGTTATTCTTTTGACACGTGCCATCTCTGAAAAGGGGAGATATTTTTTGAGGTTGGGTACGTGAAAACTTGAGAAGTGAAGCATATTATTTCGGTCTGTGGGTTTTGTAAATAGATCTGTCTCAAAGCCATTTTCGTTGATGGAAACTTTAACGCCTAAAAAGCTTACTGATTTGTCTGATATTTCCCAGGTCAACTGGATACGTTCATCAATTTGATTAAATTCGGTGAGAACTTTTTGTAGTTCTTCCTCAGTGTTCTTCCAAATGATGAATAGGTCATCAATGTAGCGTATCAGGAGTTTAATATTGTCTGTCCATTTCTTGTTGGCAAAGATATGGGTCTCCTCGTAGTATTGCATAAATATTTTGGTGTATACAGGCGCCGCTGAATTGCCCATAGCCATTCCGACTAGTAGTTGATACCATTTGTCTTGATACACGAAATAACTTTGGTATAATGTGAAAAGCATGAGCTCCATCAAAAATGTTTGGAAGGGTACATCCATATCAGTATTTAGTAGTGCCTGCTCAACCGCTTCTATTCCCAAGGAGTGGGGTATGGTAGTGTAGAGTGAGCGCACATCCGCGGTGCAGAGTATTAGTTTGTCTTCTGAGTCGAGTGTTAACTCTTGTAGTGTGGAAATAAAATGGGTGGTGTCCTTTATGTATGTTCTCATCTTTTGAACCGTTGGCTGGAGATATTTATCCAAGAGTTGACCGATCGGTTCATGTAAGCTACCACATGTGGAGACTATGGGTCTCAGTGGGGGGTCCATGGTATTTTTGTGTATTTTTGGTACCATTCTTAACGTGAGACTCTTCGGATGCGTTTTTGTGAGGAAATTTTTAGTTCTGTCGTTGATAATGCCAGCTTCGTGTGCCTTCTCAAGGATATTTTGTAAGTTCTTCATGAATTCTCGTGTGGGGTTGTTGTCTAACTTCATATAGGTCGTGGTGTCAGATGTGTTCCATCACTTTCAATAGACCATAACCAAAACTGTAAATACAAACATGTATTCACGCTTGCCCTTCCGGTTGATCGTACACCTCAACATGAGTCTATCCTCGGTTTCAGTCGCCACGTGATCGGAACCAAGTAATTTTATCGAACGCGGTCTATGGCGGATACGTCCCGACTGCGTTCCCGAGTAGAGAAAGATTGGATCGACACCATGACAAACCTTCAGGTTAGTTTCAGGGCAACATTGGCTTGGATGCGGGAGTAAAGCTGCAACTATATTTAAAACGCTTCCTTACTAGTTTTTCTTTTCTCTTTTCCTAACCTATAGAGACAACCGTGCTAACTCAGTAAACACGACATGTGAGAGATTCCATATAACTTTTTACTTTATACACATGGGCATTGAGGTTACTTAAGGTGATACCCTAACTATCCACATATCATTACCACAACCCACCATGATGAGATCACCACACACCCCTCTTTATCCTTAATTCATATAGGAGACTCATTGACAGTTTGTTTATTTATGTTTCATGTTTATAGTGTCTTTTCCCTGATGAAGGGCACAACTATTGGCCCGAAATACATTGGATTTGATTGAAGGACTTTGTTACATGCTGAAAATGATAAAAAAAAAAGACTGATTATCGAATGCTAAATGTGGAATATATAATTTCTTTGCAAAATATTCACTGAATAAAAACTACAAATACTTGGATAAATACAACAGACAACGAATCCTCTGTTTTGTGGGAGGAATGATGGTGTGCACATAAGGATGGAACCAGTGTTCCACTGGTCCCACATTGAATCAAATCGTAAAGAAAAAAATAACATATTATAGACCACTATTGCCAAACAACAAAGCAATGACAATAAGCAAACGATGTAAACACTAGTTTACAACCTATCTAAGTTTATACCACAGCAACTATGTAACTAGGTGTAAGACAGAGAAAAAGAGCTAGAGGGAGTAACACAAAGAGACAGAGAGAGTCAGACAAAGAAACAGGTAGAGGGAGTAAAACATAGAGAAGGAGTAAGACATAGAGAGTGTATAATATGTTGTAAGACAGAGAAAGGATGTAATAGGGAGAGGGAGTAAGTCGGAGAAAGGGAGTAAGTCAGAAAAAGGGTGTAACAGGGTGTAAGACAGAGAGAGGGTGTAATAGGATGTAAGACAGAGAGAGGGTGTTAGAAGGGGATAGGATGTAAAAGAGGCTAACACAGAGAGAGGCTGTAAAAGGGAAAGAGAGTAAGTTTGAGAGAGGGTGTAAGAGGAAGTAAATCAGAGAGAGGATATAACAAGGAGTAAGTCAGACAGAGGGTGTAACAAGAATAGAGGAAGAGAATAAAAAAGTCAGAGGGAGAGAGTTTGTAAAACAGACAAAAGGTGTAATAGGGAGTAAGTCAGGGAGAGAATGTTACAAAGAGAAAGGTTGTAAGACGGAGTAAATCACGAAGAGGATGTAAGAGAGTATGACTTAGAAATTGCTGTAAAAAAGAGAGAGAGGGAATAAATCAGAGACACAGTGTAAGAGAAAGTAAGTCAAAGAGAGTGCAACAGAGTCAGGATGTAAAAAGGAATAAGTCAGAGAGGGGGTGTTAGAAGGGGACAGGTGGAAAAATAGAGTAAGTCAGGAAGAGTATATAAGAGACTAATACATTCTTGATAATGCTTGATAAAGAAATGTTGGTGCATAAAGGAATTGTATTTTGTAAATGAGTGAGGTTTCAGTAGTGTAATGAAATGCTTGTACATATGACCTGTGCTCTGTTTTTTAAATGTTATTTAAAAAAAGATTTCGGGCACATGAATTGATTTTACATTATGGACAAGGATTAGATAGTATCTTCATGATTTAAAAAATATATTAGCACATTTCACAATCATGTCACCTGTGTTTTCTCAGATTAGTAAGCAGATTGTGCAGATGAGGTGAGGCCTGTCCAGGGGTGCAGAGGAGGTGAGGCCTGTGTCCAATAGTGCAATGGACACGACTCACCTCCTCTGACCCCTAGACAAGCCTCACCTCCTCCGTGCCCCTGAACAAGCCTCAATGTATTGGATATAATAGATGGTAACAGGATGCAGATGAGGTGAGACCTGACCAGAGGTGCAGTTGAGGTGAGGCCTGTCCTGGGGAGCAGAGGTGGTGAGGCCTGTGTCTAAGAGTGCAGTGGACTGGACTTCATGAAGCCTCTCCCCCACTGCATTCTTAGACACAGGCCTCACCTCGTTTGCACCCTGGACAGGCCCCTCTCCCACTACACTCTTGAACAAAGGCCTCACCTCCTCTGCACCCCTGGACAGGCCTCACCTCATCTGCACCCCTGGACAGGCCTCACCTCATCTGCACCCCTGGACAGGCCTCACCTTATCTACACCCCTAGACAGGCCTCACCTCATCTGCACAATATACTTCCTAATCTGAGGAAACACAGGTGACATGATTGTGAAAGGTTCAAATATATTTATTTAATCTTGCAGACACTATTTATTCCTTCTCAAAAATGTAAAAGCCATTCATTTGCCCCAAAATCGTTTTTTAAATAACATTTAAGAAACAGTGCACAGGTCCTATGTACAAGCATTCAATTTCACTACTGAAACCTCACTATTTCACAAAAAACAATTCCTCTATCTTGCAAATGTTGATACCAAACATTATCAAAAAACATGACCCAAACCAACAAGAAAGCTCAATCTGCTTCCTAATCTAAGGTAACAAAGGTGACATCATTGTGAAAGCTTCAAATATATTTATTTAATCATGCAGACACTATTTATTCCTTCTCAAAAATGTAAAAGCCATTAATTTTCCCCCAAATCGTTTTTCACATCACATTTAAACACAGCACAGGTCCTATGTACAAGCATTCCATGTCACTACTGAAACTTCTCAATTTTACAAAATACAATTCCTCTATGCAGCAAAATCATTTTACCAAGCATTATCAAAAAACATGACACAAAGCAACATTAAAAAACCACAATCTGCTTCCAAATCTTCTCCATAGGGCATACAAGTCTCTATCTAAATTAAATGAATCATTACTTATCTTTACAAATGCTTTGGGAGATTAAGAACAGTGTCAGACACACACACCCATTTTTCTTTAGCAGAACAAAAGGTATACACTCCAGACACTGCAACCATGACTGGCACAGAAAACCTCTAATTCTACACACATATGCCTCATGTCAACCAATTAAAACTCTTCCCTCACTATTTTCAAACCAACACCCCCCCCCCCCAGCCCTTTCTACCTGTTACCATAGCAACTCCCTCCTCACTGAACTCTCAGGTTTAAAAGTTTATTCTACAATGTTGCAAATCAACTCAGCAAGGATGTTTGACCTCTCCGAATAGATTTTGACTTAAATCAATCCAATACCTGCCAACTAAATAGAACTCGCCTTCTC
The DNA here is from genome assembly GCF_964263255.1 of Lissotriton vulgaris. NCBI lineage: Eukaryota > Metazoa > Chordata > Amphibia > Caudata > Salamandridae > Lissotriton > Lissotriton vulgaris. The sequence continues at coordinate 1,047,930,850 of NC_141691.1, read as the reverse complement.
TTTCACTTTAGCCTGCTTAAAACCCCGAAGAAGCCTGACCTAATGAGCAGCAAGGTAACTTTACAATAATGCCCAAACTCAACTGTCGAGTTTAAAAATGCCCATTTTTCAACAGGTAAATTTGGCTTTTAGAACAGAGCCACGAATTCACATCTATAAACAACTTTACTAAACCAATGTCATTTCTCATTGTTTAACCCCCTTATGTAGCTCGCCGAAACGCCCTCCTCAATGTGTTTGATATATCAAGAGTAATATTTCTTGGACAAAAGTAAAAAGTTTACTTTAATGTGGTAAATAAGCGTGCCTAACACAAATGTCATAAGAACATGAAACATTGTGCTTTCTATTGCAGGAAAAATATTTCTTGTTCAAATAACCGAGTGGATATAACAAAATCCACAACTACATACTACACAAACAGTGTAAGTATTCTTACTGTTGTTTTGTCCTGACGAAAGCTCCACAGACCCGGCTGGGTAAATACGGAGCTGAAACATGTCGACTGCATGTTCCAAAAGATATACCTAGATCCAGTAACCCGATCTGAAAGTATACACCTAACCTTTTTTACTACAAATCACACCCTTTTTTTGAATAAAATGGTCACTTGGGTGAAGGTTTGCTTTTAATATAACTCTACCCTCCACATTCACCAAAAGTGGTAACGGCCTAACTCATTTCTGGACACTGCTACGCTGCTCCAGAGTGGTCCTCATGGTTTGAGGCTGGCATGCTACACGAATAGATTACCCAATGACGAATGCCAAACGTCTATGAGGGGCGGAGAACCAGAACATACCGCACTCACGATAAATCATAGCGTTTATGAGGGTTTTCTATACCACTCCATGTAACGTAGTTACAAGTGTCCTAGTCTAATACTTGATAGTACATGTTATAATTGGGGAAACGACTGGACACATATTCCTCCTCCCTCACCTTGATAGAAATGACCTCTCAATACACCAGCTTATCCGGTGCAATGATTCTTTAAATGACTTTATCTTAACCATTCAAATTACTTCTTTCACAGAACAGAACCATGCACCCTAACTTTCAGTTTTCAACTATCTGAATCCACCAATCATTGCTTGCACTGATTGCAGAGCACTGAAACTCCGCAGTTTTTTTTGTAAACTCCTACTGTTCCAACTGCCATTTCATTCCCACACTTCATCTGACTGCACCAGAACCTCCTTTCACCATGTATTATGTCTGCATTATTGGACATAGCTACATCCACTGGGCTCAAAGGTACACCGCTATCAGAAATGTTCACAACCTTGATTTACCAAATGTGGACATCAAGTGGATTGGCCAGAGAGGATTGAGATGTCACCAATTGATACCATTGGTGAAAACCTTTTTGCATCTGCCACACCCTGACCTCATAATTGTGCACTGTGGTGGAAATGACTTGGGCACTTTGACTGGGGTAGGTCTGGAAATGCTTTTAAAGGACACCTTCGGGCAATTGATGGCACTTTTTCCACAAACTGCCTTGGTATATTCCAATATATGCCAAAGACAGAAATGGAAGTGGTCCAACCAATTTTGTCCACAATTTGAGAAAGCACGGAAACATGTGAATAAATCTGTTTCTGCTTACATGAGAGACTATGGAATGGGTTCAATATACAACAATAACTTGCGTTACAACATGCAAGATATCTACAGAGGAGATGGTGTGCACTTCTCAGATGAGGGGAATAGAATATTCCTCCTGAATTTAAAACTGTGCATTGGAACCTACTTGTAGGTACCCAAATCAGCCACAGAACCCAAAAGCTCTATTCAGGGCTACCCTACCTCTGATCACTGAAAATGATTATCTTACTCAAACTTGTTTCACTATTTTTCACCAAAGTACGCGTATCGGGCGCTCCCCCGTGAAATTTTTTAAAAAATAAATTGTTTTTTTTTTGCCTATATGGGCCTCCTAAACCCCCCTCAGAAAACCTAGGGGGTCAGGGGGTGTCTACCGTGCCCCCTTTTACCCATTCCCAACATTGTTTGTCCTCCATCTTGTGTCTCAATTCTACCGAAACACAAAATGGCGGACTCCCGTAGCGCTACCGGTGCGCGCCCCAGTAAGCGCTCCCCAAAAATTCTGGAAGTTAATTTACATAAAAACCACTGGAGAGACTTTCACCAAATATAGAATAGGCCCTACTACATACCAGTCCCTACCATTTTCCCAAATTTGGTGGAATTCCATTGAGCCATTTGGACTGTAGCCCTGTCTAAATATCCTGTGGTAAATTACATGACAAAAACATATATGAAAGTGTTAGAATTTACAACCAATTAAAATGTTACTTTCATTTTGTACTTTTATGTCCTGACATTTGATTGGTTATGTACATGAATATATATGAAAAATGAGAGGGAAACACGGCCATTTTGACTAATACTACCCGAGGTACATTTATAAAGGATTTTCTCTCAAAACTTCAACTGCTTTCTGAAAGGTAAGTTGTTGGGGGAACTAGGTTGTGCACTTTAAGTTAATTTAAGTTAATTTGGAAAAACGTTTCCTGATAGTTATTTTCTGTCCCTCTGTTATAGTTATAGATTGAGATAGGCTTCTCTGTTATAGTTATGGATTGAGTTAGGCTTCTCTGGTATAATTATGAATTTACTTAGGCTTCATCACATGCACTTTTTTATATTTCTACTTCCTGCCTGAAACCATACACTGCCCAAAGATATCTTCACTGTTAAAAACTCAGACGTACCTGTCTGAACTTAAACTCAACAGTGCCCTAACTCTACTGATATAGTTATTTTTTATGCAATTTACAGCAAGAAAATGGAAGGGAAAAAAGACACCATTAATTTTTCTTTTGAAATTATGGTTGAGGACAATCCGGAAGAAGATATTGTAGACTTGGATTTCATGGATGAGTCTCTGGACCAAGAAATGATTGACTGTTTAGAAACAATAGAATCATGCAATCAAAATTATGAGGAGATTCCAGATAATCTGATGTTGGAAGTTCTATTAAATTTTGAAAATTCTGAAGAATAAATTTATATTTAAAAATTAAACATAGTTTGAGACATTATTCATTTTTATATGTAATTCATGAAGTAGTACCAACATGATTATAATATAAAGTGAGACTTATAGTATACTGTGCAACGTTTTTGTGTTACATAATAAGTTTGCTCATAGTTACTTCCTTTCTCCCACTATATTATCTCCAATGTGTATTTGACATCTTTTTCATCTCCTGCCTCCTTTCTCTCACTGTCTGTCTCTAATGCACCATATCACCGCCAATTTTGTGTAGATTCAGAAGAGAGTAAAATGTAATACTTGAAAACATCATAAGGGAACAGGATAGACTACCCATGATCCCCTAGGCCTTCACAGGGAGTGCTTAAAGGATCTGTTTCTGTTTCTGCCTTCAGTGAATTTAATAGGTTTTTTTAATGCTAATTCCTAACTATAACTGGTGTGAAACCTATGTTTTTTTCAGTGAATATATATATATACACAACCAAAAGACGCCATAACGTCTAAAAATCGAAAGCACGCAAGGAATTTCAAAGCAACCAATGCTTTATTGTGCAGACCCCCCGTGCACTGACACACGTTTCGCCGGCTGGCTTTTTCAATGTCAGTTTCCTTAGTGCTCCATGGAAGCATTTAAACTACACATGCATCAGATGATCAAATGATAATAGTCAAAGAAGGACTTAGGCAACATTGTTAAAAGATACATGGTGGCCATCTTATAGTGACTTATTTGCAAGTGCTTTCCCTGTGTAACATCCTAAAATAAAGTGCAACAGTGCAATTTATTTAAAAAAAAAAGCACAAGATTGCACCATTCATTTATTAGGTGCAATCGTGATAAGGGGGAACAAAAGTATTTACAAATTTCATATATGAATATATATATACATCCTATATAAAAAACACACCTATCTCGATGGCTTTCTAACTGTAGATTCAGAGTCCTGTCGGTAAGCGCCATGAAACCCTCGGGTGTGCGAGCGCTATATAAAACCTTGCTAAAATAAGATCAGAAGATAAGATATCTCAACTCAGGTCTTAAGTTGATGCAATCAATTTAAAAAACAATGCGGATTAACATCAAATTCTTGTTAGTTCGCACCACTAGTGTGTTACCCCCTTCTTTTAGTTTATTAAGCCCTGAATGGGCATTAGAACAGCTAGTCTGAGAGATTTCTTATGGCGGTAAATGGCAGGTTCATGATCTCACTATAGGCTCAATGAAGATTTTATTAATGCCTATGATTCTAACATAGCGGTACAAAAGGGGGTGGTGATGGACTGAGCATCTGAACCAATCAAACACTCACACCCTGTCAATAGATCTGGGTGTAATCCATCACCGTTCTTTAGCCCACTCTGCCACCCCAGTTCAGACATGGCCATATGCAAATCAGTCTGACCCTGTGCCTCATGGGAACAGTCCAGCCCGAACTGCCAAGCGATGCCTTCCCTGGACAGGAAACAAGCTTCCTAGGACCGATTTCTGGCATTTCAGCCGTCTTCAGCCAGGCATGCTTGAATCCAGTGGCAAAGTGAACAAGGGACTCACGTCTTAGCATACCCTGCCAACTTATGGCGAACAAAGCGGTACAAAAGGGGCGACTGGGGGTGAATGTTTTTCCATTATGCAACATTCCGTCCATCATCTTGTGTGTTTTGCTGTTCACCCTATGTGGGAAGGGTATGCCCAGACGTGGGTCCCCTGCTCACTAAGCCACTGGAGTCAAGCTATCCTGGCTAAAGACGGCTATCTGAAAGAAACACGTTAGTGTTAGATTCCTTACCTTAGAATATCCCCAGGCGTCAGTCTGGATCCGGAAACTTTTGCGTAGCAGTACCCCTGCGCGTCGGTAGGCGTCGTCTGCAGGCGTCCCCTGCGGCTCCGCGTCCGTCGTCGGCGTCGTGCGCCGTGATGACGTCGCTGGAGTATATAGACGCCGCCTCCGCGCGCTGACGTCAGTTCTTCTTTTTTCCGCGCCAGTGGACGCAGATCTGAAGAGCAGTATCCCGGTCTTTGACCAAGTTTTTCGAAGTACTTACTCACTTGTGCCTGATAGGATGCCTGGGTTCAAGCACTGTGATGACTGTGAGCGCACGATGTCGGTCACAGACCATCACCGCCTGTGTCTCCGGTGTCTGGGCCCCGACCACGACGTGGACTCCTGCGTCGACTGCCGGGCCCTCACCAACAAGGCTAGGCGGGAGCGGTCCCGCAAGCTACTGGAGCTCCGGGTGTCGGCCCCACGTCGGGACCGGGAGCGGTCCCGGTCCGGCCGGAGGTCGAGAGAGCGTTCGAGGGAACGATCGCGGAGCCGCGCCGAGCGTTCCGGAAGTCGACACCACTCGTCAGGTAGGAAGCATAAGAAGTCGGGGCGTCGTCATCGTACCCCCGACTCCCCCCGACGCTCGCGCGATGCGGCCGAGGGCTCGGGTGACCCCAACCCCGCGGCTCCGCGAGAGTCGCCGGCGCGGCCTGCCTCATACCCTCTGGTCCCTGGGCACGGTGCGACGCCTGAGGAGATCGAGGCGTTCCTCATGGCCATGAGGGCGCTCGGTTCTCCGACGGGGCCTACGGTGCCTTCGGGCCCAGTGCTACCGTCTGGGGGTCCTGGCGGTTCGGGTGTCCCTGCCTCGGCGCCGTCGGGTGCTCCGGCCCCGGCGCCGCAAGGGCCTTCGGGATCGGCGCCGGCTGGTCTTCCGGCCTCCCCGGCGCCGTTGCCATCGGGGTTACCCCCGACGCCGCCCCCGCGCGACGCCGGTTCTCCGGTGCCGGCTCCGGCCGGCTCCGGGGTTCCGGCGCCGGCTCCGGGCGGCGCCGTCCCCTTACCTTCCCCGACGCCGGACGCGGCGCCGGACGGGCGTCGCTCGACGCCGGTCCCGGCGCCGATGGGGCCCATGAACCCCGAGGAGCCGGTCTACATCGTTGACTCCGAATACGGAGAAGATGAAGAGTTCGGTGAAGGTTGGGAGGGGTCCGAGGACCCTCTGTCACGCGAGTGCCAGTATGACCCGGACTGGACAGGTGACTTGGGGGATGCCAGTGGTCTGGACGACTCTCCTAACCCTGGTTTGATCTCTCCTCCTTCCGTGGCATCGGTGGAGGGAGCTGCTTATTCTGTGGTGCTGATGAGGGCTGCCAAGGCCTTACACCTTGAGCTCCCCGTCGCGGCCGTGAGGCCTAACATCCTCACCGAGGTCTTCAAACCGCAGTCATGCCCACAGGAGCCACTGCTGCCGTTTAATGAAGCCTTGTCAGACGTTCTGTTGGGCACTTGGTCCAGGCCCGCTTCAGGTCCGCCTGTTGATCGGAACGTGGCCAGGCGCCACCGTCCTTGTCCGGACGACCCCAAGTTCCTGTCTACCCACCCCACTCCTGAGAGTCTGGTGATCCAGGCCTCGACCTCCCAGTCCGCATTCCCGTCGGCCCCGCCCGACCGGGAATCCAAGAGGTATGACCAATTTGGCAAGAAGGTCTTCTCGTCCATTAGTTTGGGCCTGCGGTCTTGCAACACCGCCTGCCTCTTGGGCCGCTACACCCACTCTGTGTGGGATACGGTCGCGGAACTGCTGCCAGAATGCCCCATGGAGGTGCGGGCAAAACTCGGTCAGGCTGTGGCTGAGGGCCGAGATGCAGCGAAATATTCGATACGGTGTGGTCTTGATACGACCGACTCGCTGGGCAGAGCTATGTCAACGATAGTGGCGATTCGTCGCCACGCCTGGCTGAGATCCGCCAATTTTTCGGCAGACGTCCAAAATACACTGATGGACATGCCGTTCGATGGCTGTCACCTCTTCGGTGACAAGGCGGACCACGCGCTGTAACGCTTCAAGGACTCCAGGGTCACGGCCAAGTCCTTGGGTCTCTCGACCCAGCGTCAGCAAACTGGTTCGTTTCGTCCCTTTCGTGGCCAAGGAAGGGGCGCCCCCACACGTGCTGCCAGCCACGCGCCGCAACAATCCTTTCAACGCGGTGGCGGCCGTGGAAACCGCCGTGGCGGCGGTCGGGGACAACGGCGGGGTCAGACCACACCTTCCCCCGCAGCATCTACCCCAAAATCCTCCTAGTCCGTGCTTTCGGCCCCATGTGACGCCAGTGGATGGCAGGGTTCGCCATCACCACGCTCACTGGCGCACGATCACTTCGGACAGGTGGGTGCTGCAAATCGTCCGAAGGGGCTACTCCCTCCCCTTCGAGACCTCTCCTCCAGCCATGCCACCGCAGAACCACCGTGTGTCGGGGGACCACTTGACACTTCTGCAGGAGGAAGTTACGGCCCTCTTGGCCAAGGGGGCCATCGAGCGCGTTCCTGGGCCAGAAGTAGGGCGTGGTTGTTATTCCCACTACTTTCTGGTGCCCAAGAAGGACAAGGGGGGCCTACGTCCTATCTTGGATCTAAGGAACGTCAACGGCTTCCTCCGGAAGGAGAAGTTCAAGATGTTGACGTTAGCTCAGGTCTTGGCTGCTCTAGACCCACAAGACTGGATGGTAGCGTTGGACTTGCAGGACGCCTATTTTCACATCCCCGTCCTGCCGGCCCACCGGCGTTACCTGCGGTTCACGGTAGGCCAGGAGCATTTTCAGTTTATCGTGCTTCCCTTCGGCCTTACCAGCGCCCCACAGGTGTTCACAAAGGTGATGGCGGTGGTCGCAGCCCATCTGCGCAGGTTGGGGGTTTCAGTCTTCCCCTACCTAGACGACTGGTTGTTGAAGGCGGGCTCGCCCCAGACAGTCGTCCACCACCTTCAGATGACGGCAGACCTCTTGCACGACCTGGGGTTCTCCATCAATGTGCCGAAATCACACCTGTGTCCCTCTCAAAAGCTCCTTTTCATCGGAGCGGTTCTGGACTCGGCGCAGTTTCGGGTTTATCCTCCGGAACGGCGGGTTCGGGATATTCAGGCTTTGATTCCCATCTTTCGGCCGCTATCCCGGGTTTCGGTCAGGTTGACGCTGCGGCTGCTGGGACTGATGGCTTCCTGCATCCTTCTGGTGCATCACGCTCGGTGGCGGATGCGGGCTCTGCAGTGGGAACTGAAGTTTCAGTGGGCCCAGCATCAGGGCAACTTGTCCGACCACGTCTTGATCTCGGAGGGCACTGCGAGACAACTGCAGTGGTGGCTTACGGACCGCGATTGGGTCAGGGGCAAGTCCCTCTCCCTTCCCCAACCGGAGCACGTTGTCGTGACGGACGCGTCCCTCCAGGGCTGGGGTGGCCACTTGGGAGAGGCAGAGATCAGAGGCATCTGGTCTCCGGCGGAGTCCCGGCTCCATATCAACCTGTTGGAGCTGCGGGCGATTCGTCTGGCGCTGAAGGCATTCCTCCCCTTTGTCAACGGGAGTGTGGTGCAGGTGTTCACCGACAACACCACCGCCATGTGGTACTGCAACAAACAGGGCGGTGTGGGGTCGTGGACCCTTTGCCAGGAGGCTCTGCGCCTCTGGCAATGGCTGGAACGTCAGGGCGTGACTCTGACGGTTCAACACCTGGCAGGTTCTCTGAACGCCAGGGCGGACGAACTCAGCCGTCGGTGCTCGATGGATCACGAATGGCGTCTGAACTCGGACGTGGCGCAAGGCATCTTTCTGCAATGGGGAGAGCCTTGGTTAGATCTATTCGCCACCGAAGAGAACGCGCAATGTCATCAGTTCTGCGCGTTGGAGTTTCCAAGACGGCACTCGCACGGCGACGCTTTTCGGCGCGAGTGGAGTTGCGGTCTGTTATACGCCTTTCCGCCTATACCACTTCTGCCCTGAGTGCTGAAGAAGATCAGGCGCGACCGGGCCCAAGTTATCCTTGTGGCTCCGGACTGGGCTCGAAGATACTGGTATCCCGAGCTACTCAGCATGTCAGTCGGTCCCCCGATCCGCCTGCCCCTTCAGGAGGACCTTCTGTCGCAGCAGCAGGGGACGGTCCTCCACCCGAACCTGTCCAGTCTCCACCTCCATGCTTGGAGATTGAGCGGCGGCAGTTGAGGCCATTTGACTTGCCTCCTGAAGTCTGTGATGTTATTCTGGCAGCCAGGCGTCCCTCCACTAAGTCGGTATACGCCTGTCGGTGGAACAGATTTGTGGCATGGTGCACAGCAAAGGCTGTGGATCCTCTTTCTGCCCCTCTTTCGGAGGTTCTTCTGTTTCTTCTTTCTCTTGCCCAGCAGGGCTCTGCTCTGGGCACTATCAAGGGCTACCTTTCTGCCCTTTCAGCCTTTTTGAGGCTTCCTGATCAGCCTTCTTTGTTCAAATCCCCGATTGTAACTCGATTCTTGAAAGGCATCACTCACATGTTTCCACCTGTTCCGTTTGTGATGCCTCAGTGGGATTTGAACCTGGTTCTAACTTTTCTGATGTGTGCTCCCTTTGAGCCCCTTCATTCTTGCCCTCTCCGTCTCCTGACTTTAAAGACGGCTTTCCTGGTTGCCATCACCTCTGCCAGGAGAGTGAGTGAGCTCCAGGCTCTTTCTGTCCAACCTCCTTTCCTGTCCATTCATCCTGATAAGGTGGTTCTGAGGACTAGACCTTCTTTCCTGCCCAAGGTTGTTTCGGCCTTTCACATCGGGCAGTCCATCACCCTCCCTTCCTTCTTCCCGCCTCCGCATCCTTCAAAGGATGAAGAGCGGCTCCATCGTCTGGACCCAAAACGTGCGCTTTCATTTTACATGGATCGCACACGCCAGTTCCGGGTGGATGACCAACTGTTTGTTGGCTACGTGGGTGCGAAGAAGGGACGGGCGGTCTGTAAACGGACCATCTCTCGATGGGTCGTTCTCTGCATCAAAGCGTGCTACTCTTTGGCTCGGAAGGAGCCCCCTGTTGGGCTGAGGGCCCATTCCACTCGGGCCACGGCGGCTACCACTGCCCTGGGCCGGGGAGTCCCCTTGCAGGACATTTGCCAAGCGGCTACGTGGGCATCGCTGCACACCTTTGCGAGGCACTACTGCCTGGACAGTCAAGTCCGGAGGGATGGCTTCTTTGGCCGTTCTGTCCTCCAGGACTTTCTGGTGTAGTTTGTATTGGTTCGCAGACCCACCACCGGGGTTGGTATTGCTGGGGTATGTATTCTAAGGTAAGGAATCTAACACTAACGTGTTTCTTTCAGATGAACAAGTTACTTACCTTCGGTAACGATATATCTGTAAGAAACATTAGTTAGTGTTAGATTCCTTACCGATCCCACCCATCCTCCCCGTTCTGCGAACTGATACCTAGGGTTAAGGACATCCCTTTCAGGGCCCTAGTTTTACATGGCACCAGTGTTGGTTCTCTCATGGCTCTGCGTCTCCTGGCGCGGAAATGCTGTGTGCAAAGAACTGACGTCAGCGCGCGGAGGCGGCGTCTATATACTCCAGCGACGTCATCACGGCGCGCGACGCCGACGACGGACGCGGAGCCGCAGGGGACGCCTGCAGACGACGCCTACCGACGCGCAGGGGTACTGCTACGCAAAAGTTTCCGGATCCAGACTGACGCCTGGGGATATTCTAAGGTAAGGAATCTAACACTAACTAATGTTACCGAAGGTAAGTAACTTGTTCGATAGCCAGAAACCGTCCCTATGATGCTTGATTCCAGTCCAGGAAAGACATGGCTTGGCAGTTCGGGCTGGACTGTTCCCATGAGGCACAGGGTCAAGACTGATTTGCATATGGCCATGTCTGAACTGGGGTGGCTTGGTGAGCAAAATAACGATGAATTAAACCCAGATCTGTGACTGGGGGGGAATGTTTTGCCATTGTGCAATATTCCGTCAATCATCTTGTGTGTTTTATAATTCTAACATGTATTAAAGGTGGACCCATAGCTTCTCGTCATTATTCAACCCTACTGGGGCCTTCGTTTGGAGATCAATCATGTAAGTTGATTCCAAGATGCGAGGTTTACACACCCTATCACCCCCTCTTTCGTGTTTGTCACCTTGATCGATTCAAGGAAATTTCAACAAATCTCGGTTGCTCTGATGGAATTGCTCAAAATGACGAGCAACCGGATATGCAGGATCCTTATTTGTGATAGCCCGCATATGTTCGAGGATGCGTTTTTTGGTTGGGTGTATTGTGGATGCTTGGGGCACAGACAGGTTAGTCAGTAAGCAGGGAAGTCAGAATTACAAATTAGGAGCAATTTGATGTTACGGATCGGTCTTGGATCACCTGGTCTGCCATAATATGTTGTCACTTTATCACTACATTTACAGGCCTTACAGCCCTTACAGGGAAAGAAACCTGAAATTCCTATTTTGTTCTTAATTCTGGGGACCGAAACATAATGAGTATGGTTTAAATAGTCCCCTACCGACATGTTGCGTTTGTATGTAATCTGTGGGCGCAAAGTTAGTTTCTTTTTAAGGATGTTATCAGTTTGTAATATGTGGCAGTTCTTTTTAAAGATCTACACCAGGGGTCTCCAAACCGGTCCTGGAGGGCCGGATCCATGCCAGATTTTTAAAATTACTACATGTATCTCAATGGGGATATCCCAAAAATCTGGCATGGATCCGGCCCTCCAGGACCGGTTTGGAGACCCTTGATCTACACAATTTGACTAGATTGTTCACTGAAGCTAGTGATTATACTGACTGGGCCATCTTCTATAGGTTTCACTGACTCCTTAGTTATAAGTAAATCCTTTCTGATTTTAGTTTGTGCTGAGGTTAGGTCTGAGTTGGTATAACCTCTCTCCTTAAACCTCTTGGTGTCCTCAGTTTTGACCTGTTCATAATCTTGGTTTTTAGAACAATTACGTTTTAAGGGCAGAAGTTCACCAAATTGTATATTTTTGATGACACTCCTAGGATCATGGCTTCGGCATGCAAAACCGCGTTGCCTGCCATGGGCTTTTTAAACAACCTGGTTGAAAGTGTGTCATTCTCCACTTAAACCTCAAGATCTAGGTAGGTGACTGAAGAGTTACTAATTTCACCTGTGAACCTAAGATTTAGTTCATTACTTTTGAGAGGCTACAAACTCCTCCGCCGAGGAGAGGCTGTCACGCCAGATTATGAAAAGGTCATCTATGTATCTTGCCCACAAAATAGTTTTTTCAATCCAATGTTCATTGGGTTCCACCCAGGCCACGTGCTTCGCCCTCCAGCCCACGAAAAGATTCACGTAGCTGGGGGCGAAGCACGTGCCCATGGCGGTCCCACATAGCTGGTGGTACAATTATCCTGCAAATGTAAAAATGTTATTTGTAAGGCAGAAAGTGATCATTTTTAGGAAGTCCTGGGTATCCTTGATATACGAGGCCAAGTCCAAAATATATATGTGTGTGTATGTGTGTATATATATATATATATATATATATATATATATATATATATATATATATATATATATATATATATATATATATATATTCACTGAAAAAAACCATAGGTTTCACACATGTTATAGTTAGCTGGACATTTCACTCATACAAAACCATTGACATTCCCCCGGTATAGTTAGTTCAGCTAACTATAACTCACGCGCCCGCAATGCACTGCTGATGACATCACATATTACATCACTCATGACATGGTCAGTGACGTCACTCATGACATCACTGATGGCATCTCAAATGACATCACGGATGACCTCATCCAGTGAATGTGTGTCTTTCTGAAAAATAAATATTTTTATATATATATATACCTAAACGTCGATGGAAGACTAAACGGTTAAATAAGTGTTTAAATGGATGGGGTTTTTTTTGTAAAATTAATTGTATAACTGACTTATTTTTATTTATTTATTTGCGGGTTTATATCGCACTCGAATCGACTCCCGAAGGAGTTTCTCTGCGCCCTCAAAACACCACAAGCACAATCAGGGGGTACACTTACAAAGAATTTGTTTTGAAACGGGAAGGTTTTAAGCGGTTTCCTGAACAACAGATGCTCCGAACTTTGCCTGAGAGCTAAAGGGAGTTTATTTCATAATGTGGGCCCGACCACCGACAGAGATTTGCTTCCGTGTCTGGCCTTCTTTGCACGGGGCACACACAATAGAATCTGGTTACTGGACCTAAGGGAGCGAGCAGGGGTATAAGGTACAAATTTGTCTATCAAATAAGAGGGACCTAGTCCATTTAGACTTTTGTGAATTAGACAACACGTCTTAAACTTAATCCTTTGGCGAACCGACAGCCAATGTAGCTTGTCCAAAAGAGGTTTTGACGCGGATCTAGGGGGAGCGTTCAAAACCAACCGGGCAGCAGTATTCTGCACCACTTCGAGTTTAGCTAATACTCCCTCATTTGCCGATAACAACAGCCCATTGCAGTAGTCAATACGACTAAGGACGAGAGCCTGCACCAATGTTTTTCTGGTGGAGTCAGGAAGCAGGGGAAACACTTTGCGTAAGAGGCCTATCACGTGGAAACATGAGCTCACAGTGTGGTTACCATGCTGCTTCAGCGAGAGCTCCTGTTTAGGGTCGGGGACTGGCCCAAGATCTTGTGGCCACCAGTCCGGGGTCCATAGGATTTTAGCCTCCCCAAAGAGCATGACTTCGGTCTTCCCTACATTACACTGTAGGCAATTTGATGACATCCACTGGGCCACAGCCTTCATGCCCTGGCAGAAAGATGTTTTAACCTCGGCGGTTAGAGACTTAAAAGGGAAAAGGAGCTGGCTGTCATCCACGTATGACATTGGGATGAAACCAAGAGCTCTCATGATTCTTGCTAGGGGGGCCACATAGATGTTGAAAAGAGTCTGGCTCAAACAAGAGCCCTGTGGCACCCCCTTAGTGATCTCTACCTCCACCGAGCAGAACGCACCCATGGTGACACATTGGGTGCGGTTGGCTAAAAAGCTCCTTAACCAGGCCAGTGCCTTGTTCTCAAGACCGATGTTTGAGAGTCGTCCAATCAAGATGTTATGGGACACAGTATCGAACGCTGCCGATAGGTCTCACAGTATCAGGATAACGGAATAACCCTTGTCCTGATACATATGCAGATCGTCCATGACTGACAGGAGTGCTGACTCTGTACTGTGCTTCGGCCTGAAGCCGGATTGAGAAAAATCCAGACCATCTACTTGTTCGATAAAATTTGATAGATGTTGGTTCACATGTTTTTCTGTGAGTTTACCCAGAAAAGGAAGCAGAACACCACACATATTAATTGTATCTTACTGAATACATGTATTAGCGAGTAATGTTTAAATATTTAAATATCTGTATCAGTGTTTCACTTTGTGTATAAATGCTGCATGGTTTGGTGAGTAGCTACTTGAGTGTGTATATGGGTTATTAGATGTTTTTTTGAGTATCAGAATGAGTGTCTGTGTGGTTTGGTGGGGGGTATTACTTAGCGCACAGATGCATGAATGAGTGACTCACTGTTTGTATGTGTTTTGAAGACCGCATGTGTGCAGGACTGTATGGGTGGATGAGTATGTATGGGTGTGTTAGTGATTGTACATCAACAAGCAGGGAGGAGTGGGGTCGCAGTGTCTCTGTAGAAAGGCTCTGCGTCTCTTGTCCTGGGTTCAGGACCACCAGATTTGTCTGATGGCAAATCATCTGGCCGGAGTTCTGAACGTGCGAGCAGACAGTCTCAGTCGGCAGTTCTCTGCCGATCACGAGTGAAGGCTTCACCCAGAGGGGGTTCGTCACGTCTTTCGGACGTGGGGGACTCCCCAGGTGGGCCTGTTCGCCACTCGCGAGAATGCTCACTGCCCGTCCTTCTGCAGTCTCCAGTATCCGTTGCAGGGAGCCTTGGGGGACGCGTTTCAGTTGAGTTGGGAAAGACAGCTCCTTTACGCGTTTCCTCCCATACCTTTGATTCCTCGGGTTCTGAGGAAGATTCGCCAAGACCGGGCCCAAGTCATATTGGTCGCCCCGGACTGGCCGAGAAGGGTGTGGTATACAGATCTTCTCCACCTCTCCTCTCACCCGCCGCTCCGTCTCCCTCTCAGGGCAGACCTCCTCTCCCAGATGGAGGGGCAGATTCTACATCCCCACCTCCAGACATTGCACCTTCATGCCTGGAGATTGAACGGGGCAACCTGAATTCCTTTTCTCTCCCGCCTGACGTAGTGGATGTCATCTTGTCAGCCAGGCGTGACTCCACTAAGTCCATCTATTCATATAGGTGGTCGAAGTTTGTTACTTGGTGTGGTGGGAATTCTATTGACCCTTTGAGAGCCCATTTGTCTGATGTTCTCCAGTTTGCCCTTTCTCTGGCGCGGCAAGGGCTTGCTGTTGCCACGTTTAAGGGTTATCTTTCTGCGCTGTCTGCTTTTCTCTGCTTGCCTGACCAGCCATCTCTTTTTAAGTCTCCTGTTGTTTTAAGGTTTTTTGAAGGGCCTCACAAATATGTTCCCTCCTACTCCTTTTATTGTGCCTCAGTGGGACTTGAATCTTGTCTTGACCTTTCTAATGGGTGCTCCCTTTGAGCCTCTTCACAAATGTCCTATGAGGTTTTTGACTCTTAAGGCAGTCTTCCTCGTTGCAATAACCTCTGCAAGGAGGGTTAGTGAGCTTCAGGCTCTTAGTTCAAAGCCCCCTTTCTTGACCATTCAATCTGATTGAATGGTTCTTAGGACCAGGGCTGCTTTTCTTCCTAAGGTGGTTACTCCTTTCCACCTTGGTCAATCTATTACCCTCGCTTTCTTTTATCCTCCCCCACACCCTTCCAAGGAGGAGGAGAGGTTACACCGTCTGGACCCTAAGAGGGCGGTGTCTTTTTACCTGGACAGAACTAAAGACTGTCGTTTGGATGACCAGCTCTTCGTTGGGTTTGCTGGCTGCAAAAGAGGAAGAGCGGTCCATAAAAGAACTTTGTCAAGATGGATCGTTCTATGTATAAAGATCTGCTACTCTTTGGCCGGTAAGGAACCTCCAGAGGATATAAGGGCTCATTCCACTAGAGCTAAGTCGTCAAGCTCAGCATTGGCTAGAGGTGTTCCTGTAGAGGACATTTGTAGGGCGGCAACTTGGTCTTCCCTTCACACGTTCGCGAAGCATTACTGCTTGGATACTGAGGTGAGGAGGGACGGCCACTTTGAACCCTCTGTCCTTCAGGATTTCCTGGTTTAGAAGAGTGGACACCCTCCTCCGGGAGTGGGGACTGTTGTGGGACTCTATTCACAAGGTGAGGAATGCACACAGCAGATGTATCTATCAGAAGAACAAGTTACTAACCTTCGGTAACGATTTTTCTGGCAGATACTATATCGGCCTGTGGATTCCTCACTGACCCACCCGCCTCCCCGTTGTCCACTCTTCTATGCCAGAGTGACTGTAATGTATTGTATATATATTGCGATGTTAAGGAGATGTTTCCATTGCTTTCTTGCACTTGTTTCACACTGTGTTTCTCCTTGGCTATTGTGTGCTTTGTATACTATGTATATTTCTACTGTCATTGGTCCGTCCGTGTGCCTCGATGGCACGGAAAAAAGGGTGGAACTGATGTCATCACGCCGGCGTGGGCCTATTGTAGGCGTCTGTGACGTCAGCGAAGTCGCGTGCGATGCCGTGTCTCTATGACGTCCAAGTCCACGTCGGCGCGAGGCTACGAAAAGAATTTCCGAATGTTGCTGGCGCAAGGGGGATATTCACAAGGTGAGGAATCCACAGGCAGATATAGTATCTACCAGAAAAATCGTTACTGAAGGTAAGTAACTTGTTCGTTAGTGAGTGAATGACTGTCTCAGTAGTATCTTTGAGTAACCGCATATGTTTTACACCAGTATATGTGAGTATTGATGTATATAAGTGAGTATATGTGAGAGTGAGAGATTGGAAGAGTTCCTGTATAAATAAGTATGTGATTCTATAAGTGATTGTCTAAGAGAGTATGTGTACATTAATGTAGGAGTAAGTGTAGTGGTGTGTGTATAGCTGTATATGCAAGTAAATGGATGTTTGATAGTTTATTTGCATGTGTGAGTAACTCTATGGATGAGTATCAGTGTGTAACAGGATGTGTAGGTGTATAAGTACATATGATGAGTGAGTACATGTATGAGTGACTATATAGAACTGTTGGTGAATGAGTGGATGTGTGTGTAGATGTTTGAATTACTGAACAGTTGTTGTAACTGGTATTGGTATCTCCATTTTTTTTTTAAATGTTAGTTTCTATTTTTGAATGTGTGTATCAAAGGTTACATTGGGGTAAGAGGAGGTCTGCCACTCTTTCACAAGGATGATGTCATCAGTGATGTTATCAGTGATGTCATTTGAGTTGTCATCAGTGATGTCACTGACCATGTCATGAGTGATGTAATATTTGAAGTCTTCAGCAGTGCATTGCGGGCGCGCGAGTTATAGTTCGCTGAACTAACTATAACGGGGGAATTTCAATGGTTTTGTATGAGTGAAATGTCCAGCTAACTATAACATGTGTGAAACCTATGTTTTTTTCAGTGACTTTCTAAGGTTTTTTAAATGCGAATTCCTAACTATAACGTGGCTGAAACCTATGTTTTTTTCAGTGAATTTCAAAGGTTTTGTAAAAATATAAATTATTTTTTTATACTGATTGACTACATTGTTTTATTTATTTTTTAGATATTTTTTTTAAATTACATTACATATTTTTAATATAAATTGAAAAAAATGTGTTTAAAAATATTAAAATTGTTATGTTTTTTTTAATTTATATATATTTTATATAGCAGGCAATGATATCCTATGGAAGGAAATTCAAGTTACTGGCAAGTACGGTTAAAATTTCATTTCAGGATCAGTACAGGGCTGAAAGATGCAGCACTGAGGTCTCTCCTGATAACAGGTAGGTAAATCGGAATTCGTAGTTCGCTGACTATAGAGGAATATTTTGCTCAATAGTGAAGGAAGGGGAAGGGGCCTGAGGTGGCATGTGTGCAAACACGCCCTGTGTCGCGTTTTAAGTTGGGGAGTTCATTCCTCTTCAATCCTGACGTCCCCTGTGGGCCAACTAGCCCACCAGGTACCTCCAGTATGTGCCAGGGAGCTGCGTTGCAGAGAGGTGTTCAGAGGCCGCGCCCCCTTTTTACAACACTCTGCAACGCAGCTCTGTGGCGCTTACTTGAGGTACCTGGTGAGCTAGTTGGCCCTTAGGGGACCTCTGGATTGACGAGGAATTAATTCCCCAACTTAAAACGTGTCACAGGGCATGTTTGTACACATCACTTCAAGCCCCGCCCCCTACCTTCACCACTGTGCAAACGCGCCTGTAGCGCGTTCTTATTTGAAGGATTAAGTCCCCTTGAATACTGGGGGTCCCTGGGGGCCAACTAGCCCACCAGGAACCTCCAATATGCGCCAGGGGGCTGCGTTGCAGGAAGACAAACCGGCAACAGCTTTTTGCTAACGAAAAGCCCTCAAAATTCTAAAGGAAACTCTGTCCTCACTTCCGTGTCTAGGTCTCCCTCCTTCAGGTGCAAGAATGTAAGGAAGACACTTTCACTGTCTGGGAGTATAGTCCTCAACGTCCATCTTATGGTAGGCCAGGCTTGGGATCTCCAAAATGGTTCCCTTCGGACTTTAATTACTCTGGCTTATTCAGACACCATACATGTGCGACAATAGTATGCTGTCGGCAATGAGGGCATGCTTTGATTTATCCTGCAGGTCACAGGACAAGTCAAGGACATCTCTTAGTCCAGGACAGGCCTAGGCCTTTTGTGCACACACTTAGTTCAGAGTGACAGCATCAACGCAAAAAAGTCAGACTACCAGATACACAAGCAGTTTGGCGCCTGGGTCAGGTGCAACCTTCTATGCCATGCAGGGGACATTCCTGTCCCAACATTATACCATCTGCCTACCTTATTTTTTAGACACCATCTCCAAGAACTGATGGTCCTGTGAAACCTGTTTAATGCAGCCATCTTAGGTGTCATATCCAGCACATCTTTAAATTTGTTGTGTGTTGTAAGATTAAAATTTCATGGACATCCTCAGTGATCCAATACCAGAGAATATGCTGCCAATGTCTTTTTCAAAGCCCTGGATGCGTTGGTATTTCCAGGTTTCTTGAAGAAAATTGCCAAATTCCACTTTGTTTCCACATTCAGCCAACCTCCCACTACGCATTAATCTGACCTGCTTTAATTTCTCTGTCATTGTATATGATCTCTGTTGACCCTTTTGTTAATATTGCACATAAGGTGGCTTTGTTTCCACTTTTTGAAAGTTGAGCAAGTATCAAATTTGAACACATAATTGATTCCAGTAATTTGGTCTAGCAATTGTACGTCTGTTTTCGTAATTGCTTGGCATGTGATTTTAATTGAAGCATCCACTTTTGTTAATGTACAAACTTCATATTAGGTTCATAATCCATTGTTTGTAAAGCACTGTTAATACGCATTTATCCTTTTTATTTCCAGCTATGGGTAGCATTGTTTTGAAGTATGATCCTGATCCAGAGTAAGTACAATAATCAATGTTTGCTCTCTCTTTTCTCTGATGTTGACAGGAACCTGTTATTGTAGAGTATAGGCAACATGCATGAAAAAATAGCACAAATATTCTTCATATTCTAAACTTCAAGTACAGTTAATGGTTACATCTTGAGCAAATGTGGGACGTGACAGTTTGTGGTTTGCTCATAGGGCAGTTGATTGCTATGCCAGGACAAATATTATCTGAAAGAAACACGTTAGTGATAGATTCCTTACCTTAGAATTAGCCCCAGGCGTACGACTGGATCCGGAAAGTTTTCGTCAGCAGTACCCCTGCGCGTCAGTAGGCGTCGTCGTGAGGCTCCGCGTACCTCGTTGGCATCGTAGTCGCCAAGATGATGACGTCTGATCTATTTTGACGAGCCCACGCGTGCTGACGCCGGTTCTTTCTTTTTCCGCACAATCAAGTGCAGATCCGTTACCCCCAGTCAATTTTTGACTGGGTTATTTTTGGGACTTTTGTCTGTTTTTTGAGTCTTTGACTCCTGGTTTATAGGAATGCCCGGTTTTAAGTCTTGTGCGGCTTGTCCCCGCACAGTGAGTTTTTTTAGTCCAAATTCTATCCGTTAGAACTG
Source organism: Lissotriton vulgaris (assembly GCF_964263255.1). Classification (NCBI taxonomy): domain Eukaryota; kingdom Metazoa; phylum Chordata; class Amphibia; order Caudata; family Salamandridae; genus Lissotriton; species Lissotriton vulgaris. The sequence goes on along the minus strand of NC_141691.1, from coordinate 1,047,910,859 downwards.
GGTGTGCCTCAGGGGTCGGCATTAAGTCCCACACTATTCAATCTTTATGTACACCCGCTGACTGCGGTCGCCAAGCAGTGGGATATGACCATCGTCTCCTATGCTGACGATACGCAGCTGGCGGTTGTTCTGAGCGGGAAGTCCGACCTCGATGCCCCCAGGTTCAGAGCGGGTCTCTTGGCGGTGGCCGGCTGGATGACAGCCAACTGTCTTCAGCTGAATGCTAAGAAGACTGAGCTACTGGTTGGTGGTAAGCATAGCAACATGTGGAGTGATGAGTGGTGGCCTCCAGAGTTAGTTGTTACGCCTACTCCAGTATCGGAGGTAAAAAACTTAGGGGTTTGGTTAGACTCTGCCCTTAGTTTCTGTGCCCTTACAAAAAAAGTTGCAGCTACTTGCTTCGGGATCCTTCGAGGACTGAGACCCATTTTTGAAGTTTTTTGTTTTTTGAAAACCTTTATTAAACAATATAAGCAAACAAATACGGGCCTACAACCCACCGGCCGGCCTCGACATCATTTAAAGCACAATAGCAAGCAGTTGGGCAACTCAGCAGCATAGCAAAGCAAGCACGATCAATCCGAGTTACACTGTAAGTAGTTGCGCTGCCGAGAGGTAGGAGAAGTGAAGGTTTAATTTTAAAGTTTTAAAAGTGTGTCCAAAGTAGTAGGAGCTAAGAAGGATCAGAGTCCAAACAATCCGTCCAGGACAGAAGTGGGCAATGGTCTTCAGGAAAACCAGCGAACATTATCCACTAAACAAATGGCTGGAGGCGAGTAGCACAGGAGAGATGACGAGCAAACAGTGTATTACACCCCAGCCACTACCCACATCACACCAATCCACCCCTTGACCCAAAGAAATAAGAGAAGAAAAGAGTAGAAGAAGAAGAAGAAAAAATAAGGCCCATAGGAACTGAAACGAACAAAGAAAAACCCCCCCGCACACCCCCCACCCTACACGCATGCAGAGGCTACGGCCTACCACCCCCCCCCCCCCCCCCTAACAGTGTGTCTGTCGCCCCAAAAGAGTACCCGAAATTCAGGAGCAAAGGAAAGAAGTAAAAAAGAGAATCACATAAGACCGGAGGAGGGCCAGAGAAATGACCAAAACAATCAGCACGTTTACCCTTGGCCACCCAACCCCTGACCCCGACCCAGTACCTAACCAACATTTACCTCCCATAATTGTCCATTACAGTCCCAGCAATGCACACAACAGGATGCAGCAAAAAGGGAAAAACATCCTCAGCCCTGTCCCCTTCGTTCCAGCATGTCGACGGAGTCCAGTTCTGAAGCAGCCATCTTGGACGGAGAAGGCAACTGTGAAATCCACTGCAGAAGTCGAGGCACGTGGGATGAGTCACACAGGCTGGAAGGTCGTCCACAAAAGTCAATAAAAGCCACTGCTGCTTGCCCAATGATAGTACAGTAGGGATCAAGACAAAGCAAAGGTCCAACTGTAGCAGCAGGCCGAGGCAAGGGAATCAAATCCAGGAAGGAACAAAGAGGCACGCCATCAGAACACAAGGGAAATGGAAAACATGGCGTCCGAAGACGATGCACCAGCCATCACGAAAGATCCTTATCGCCAGACCTCTTCCGATCAACTACGGAGAGTACTGCAGCAGAATTTGAGGCTTGACCAGCCAACGCCTCCACATGCGCCTGGGTAGACAATCCGCTGTAAACAGGTTGAGGATGTGGCGTAGTGTGCAGCACTGAAAGGCAATCACGGCCAGCTGGAGAAATTGCGTCGAGCTGGTTCCCTAATTCTTGGGCAGTGTTGTGAAAGGCAATCCTTAGAGCCTCCAAAGCGTCCAAAACGTCATAGATTCCCAGCGGTGTATCAGGAATAGAGGATGCAGCAGTGTCCCCCGCCCAGGGCGAACGGTCGCAGAGCATTTCTGAAAGCAAGTCGCCATTGCCAATCATCGACTTCCAACTATTCCGCCGAGGATCTGCGAGGCACCACTGGGACAAAGACATGAGGGCAATTGATCGTGGTGCAGCTTCAACTGAGGTAATGCCAGCAAGCAATTAGCCCCCAAAACGAGCAGAGGACTCCACTTGCAGGCGCTGGGTGCCCGATGCGGAAAATGGCGTCCGCTACGGAGGAAGAGCAACAAAGAAGCTGACCCAATGTGTGCGCCGCCGGTACAATGTTTCCAAGCGCGTAGGGTCGCCGAGCGGAGGGAAGCGCTGCGGCGAGAAGCCCAGCGCAGCAATGCACTACCAGCCGATCGACTCCTCCTCCACCGCGGCGGCCGCTGTTGTTGTGTCCGCGTCCGGCTGTCCCCCACAAGCTATGGCCCGGCTGCGATTCCTTGAAGGGCCGGGAAGAGAACAAGGACGCTTCACCGCCGGTAGCGCTCGGATTGCGCCGGGAAGCACATCAACGTGATCAGGATCACTTCCCGAGTTCACTCGCTGGGTTAAGGCACAGGATATGCGGCAGGATAGTGAAGAAAAGCACAAGGGTCGGCGGAGCCGAGAGTCTAGGCGGCCATCTCGGCTGCAGGCTAGGCTCCTCCATTTTTGAAGTTTTTTGACGCCCCTACTAGGCAGTTGATCATCCAGGCCACTATTCTGTCTCGGCTCGATTACGCCAGTTCGCTCCTGTTAGGGGCGAACCAGGCGGAAATCGCAGAATGCTGCGCCAGAGCTCTGGTGGGGCTACCGAGGTTTTGCTCTGTGAGTGCAACTATTCGATCTCTTCACTGGCTACCTATGGCGCAAAGGATTGACTTTAAAACTCTGTCTTTCCTTTAAGATCCTCAAGTTATCCTCTCCTCAGATTCTTGAGAATCTTCTCATTCCCTATGTTCCTTCTCGCTCTCTGAGATCTGCCTGTCAAAATCTGGTGGTAGTGCCTCGGTTCAAGCTGTGAAGAGCTGGAGGTCGGTCCTTCCAGGTTATGGCTGCTAAACTCTGGAACTCTCTTCCGTCCCACATCTGTGCACTTGACAACCTGCTCACATTTAGGAGGGCCATTAAAACTTAATTGTTCCCTAATGTTTTTTAGTCTCTCTCCCTTTCTTGCTTTGGCCCTGCAGTTTGTGTGGTGTTATGTGTTCATTTGCCTGTTCAAAAGCGCCGGGACGCCCCTTTGCTGGGGCAGCTGTGCGCTATAAAAATGTGGTTAACATAACATAACATAACATAACATAACAATGTCAGTGACTGACCCACACTGTGAGTGTCTCTACTGCGTGGGGCACAACCACAGCTCCGAGTTGTGCCCCGAATGCCGGGCCATGGCTCCGGAAACTTTGTGGGAGCGGTCCCGAAAGTTGCTGGAGGTCCGGGAGCCAGCTCTGCGCCGTTCAAGGTCCTGGTCCTGTGGGAGATCGAGGGACCTGTCGCTGAACCACGACCATCATTAGTCGAAGTTTTTGCACCCGGAGTCCGGTAAGGCAAAGCACAAGAAGTCGAAGAAGCGTTGTCGCTCTTCGCCTTCCTGTAGCCTGTCATGCGAGATGGCGAAGGGTGCAGGTGGTGCCACTTCGCGGCTCCGGTAGAACCTCCGCAGTTGCCCACAGCCTGCCCGCCTTTCCCAGGTTAGTCGGCGACTCCGGCCCAGCTACAGTACTTCCTGCCAGCCATGGCCCGCCTTTTTGGCCCATCGGGCCCCGTCGGCAGGCCTTAAGGCGCCGCGGGTCCGACTGAGGATCCTCGGCCTGTTCATCGCCCGCCCGACATCGTCGATGACTTCGGTCTTAACACCGCAAGCCCCCCATGGATCAATGCATGGATCCCAACCGATGTTGGGTGGCCTCGTACGACCTACATCGACGACTACGGCTTCGTCCCCGGCTTCCACCCTGACGTGGAGACAGCACCATACCGGTGTCAATCCATGCAGATACGGACGCCGATAATGAATTACGATCCCTTTCTCCATCCGCCTCCCTCTTTTCTGCCTGCCTGGCAGGTTCGGAAGGAAGGGGAGGACTGGGAGGGGTCTGAAGACCCTCTTGCAGCCCAGTGCGAGTTAGACCCGAGCTGGGAAGTAAATTTGGAGGATGCAGGTGACATGGATTTTACTCCAGAACCTGGCACCCTGTCTTCTTCTACCGTGGCTACGAAGGAAAGTGGTACATATTCTGTGGTGTTGCGTAGAGCAGCTGAGGCAATCCACCTCAAGTTCCCTACGGTGGCCGTCAGGACTAACCTCCTGACAGAAGTGCTCTGGCCAGCGTCTTCCTGTACGGAGCCGCGGCTGCCCTTTAATGACTCTCTTCCGGACTTTCTTTTGGGCACCTGGTCCAGGCCCAACACAGGGGCTCCTGTAGATAAGAACGTGGTCCGACACCATCGCCCGGCCCGGGTTACCCCATTTTCCTCTCCCAACACCCAACCCTTGAGAGCTTGGTCGTCAAAGCCTGTGCGTCCCCAATCGCATTCCCTTCCGCTCCTCTGGATAGGGAATCCAAGAAACTGGAACAGTTTGGGAAGAACATTTTTACTTCCGCCAGTTCAGGGCTGCGGTCTGTGAACACCGCTTGCCTCTTGGGCCGTTATTCCCATTCTGTGTGGGACTCGGTTGCGCAGGTGCTACCTCAGTGTCCGGAGGAGGACCGGACGGTACTCTCCCAAGCTATTGCTGAGGGGAGAGACTCCGCATAATTCACAATTCGCTGTGGCCTTGACACAGCTGACTTGCTAGGCAGGGCGAGTTTTCATGATAGTGGCGCTACACCGCCACGCCTAACTGAGGACAACTGGCTTTTCCGGGGATGTCCAGAACATCTGATGAACATGCTCTTTGATGGCCCTCGCCTTTTTGGCTAAAAGGCAGACAGTGCATAGGAGCTTTCTAAGGACTTGCGGGATACGGCTTAGTCCTTGGGCCTTTCGGCCACGCACGCTTTTTCCGCTTCTGCCTCCTTTCGTGGCCAAGGAAGGGGCGCCCTAACACGTTCGTTTCAGAGCCACAGGCCTGCGCAGCAACAGTCTCAGCGCAGCCGCGGACATAGGACCCGCCGAGGTGGGTCATGGGGCCAACGGGCGGGTCATGGGGCCAACGGGCGGGTCAGTCCACCACCTCCCCTGCCGCCACTGACTCCGAACCTTCCAAATCCGGTAGGATTTACAATCACCTCCCCCACTGGCGCACCATCACTTCGGACAAGTGGTTTTGCAAATAGTCTGAAGGGGCTACTCCCTCCTCTTCGAGACTGCCCCCCAGCCATGCCACCTCAGTACCATCGCATGTCAGGGGATCACTTGGTACTTCTCCAACAGGAAGTTGCGGCCTTCTTGGCCAAGGGGGCCATTGGGCGCGTTCCGACACCAGAAGTAGGTTGTGGTTGTTACTCCCACTACTTCCTGGTTCCAAAGAAGGACATTGGCCTGCGTCCTATCTTAGACCTTCGGAATGTCAATCACTTCCTCCGGAAGTAGAGGTTCAAGGTGCTCACACTTGCTGAGGTCTTGTCTGCCCTAGACCTGCAAGACTGGATGGTAACGTTGGATTCGAAGGATGCTTATTTTCATATCCCCGTCCTGCTGGCCCACCGGAGTTGCCTGCGGTTCACGGTAGGCCACAAGCAATTTCAGTTCTCCGTGCTCCCTTTTGACCTTACGAGCGCCCCTCGGATGTTCACAAAAGTGATGACGGTGGTCGCAGCTCATCTGTGCAGATCAGGGGTTTCAGTCTTCCCCTATCTCGACGACTGTTGAAGGCAGGCTCGCCCCAGGCAGTCGTCTCCCACCTCCAGACTACGGCCGAACTCCTTCATTTGCTGGAGTTCCCCATCAACGTGCCCAAAGTCACACATGGTTCCCTCTCCAAAGCTCCTCTCTATCGGAGTGGTTCTGGACACAGCTCAGTTTCGGGTTTATCCTCCCGAACAGCGAGTCTGGGACATTCGGGCTATGATTCCGATCTTTCGGCCCTTGTCCTGAGATTTGGTCAGGATGACCTTGAGGCTGCTGGGCCTCATGGCCTCTTGCAGCCTGCTGACCAATCATGTCAGATGGCATATGCGGGCTCTGCAGTGGGACCTGAAGTTCAAGTGGGCACAGCATCAAGGGGACCTGTCCGAGCACGTCCAGATCTCGGTGGGCACTGCACAGCAGTTGCAGTGCTGGCTCACTAACCAACATTGGGTCAGCAGCAGATCCCTATCCCTTCCGCTACCGGAGCACACAGTGGTGACAAATGCTTCCCTCTGGCGATGGGGAGGCCATATGGGGGAGGCGGAGATCAGAGGCCTCAGGTGTCTGACGGAGTCCAGGCTCCATATCAACTTTCTGTAGCTCCGGGCGATCCTGCTTGCACTGAAGGCATTCCTTCCCTCTGTCAAGGGGAGGGTAGTTCAGGTGTTCACGGACAACACCACCGTCATGTGGTATTGCAACAAGCAAGGCGGGTGGGGTTGTGGACCCTATGTCAGGAGGCTCTGCGTCTCTGGACATGGCTGGAACATCAAGGCATTTCCTTGATGGTTCAACACTTGGCAGGTTCCTTGAACGCCAGGGCAGACGAACTCAGCCGCAGGTGCATGATGGATCGTGAATGGCGTCTGCATTAGGAAGTGGCACAAGGTCTCTTTTAACAGTGGGGAAAGCCTTAGTTAGATCTATTCGCCACCGAAGAGAACGCGCAATGTCATACCTTCTGCGTGTTGGACTTTCCAAGGCGGCACTCGCTCAGCGACGCTTTACGTCTCGAATGGAGCTGCAATTTATTGTTCGCATTTCCGCCTATACCACTTCTACACAGAGTGCTGAAGAAGATCAGGCACGACCGGGCCAAAGTTATTCTTGTGGCTCAGGACTGGGCTCGAAGAGTTTGGTATCCCGAGCTACTCAGTATGAGCATGGATCCCCGATCCGACTGCTTCTTCGGGAGGATTTTCTGTCGCAGCAGCAGGGGATGGTCCTCCACCCGAACCTGTCCAGCCTACACCTGCATGCTTGGAGATTCTGCAGCGACAGTTGATTCCTTTTGACTTGCCTCCTGAAGTCTGTGATGTCATTCTGGCAGCCAGGCGTCCCTTCACTAAATCGGTATACACCTACAGGTGGAAAAAATGTATGCCATGGTGCACAGAAAAGACTGTGGATCCCCTTTCTGCCCCTCTGTCACAAGTCCTTTTGTTCCTTTATTCTCTGGCCCAGCAGGGCTCTGCTCTGTGCACTATTAAGAGCTGGCTACCTTTCTGTGATTTCGCCTTTCTCAGGCTCCCTGATCAGCCCTCTCTTTTCACGTCCCCTGTTGTAAATAGATTTCTCAAAGGCATTACACACCTTTTCCCTCCTATTCCGTTTGTTATGCCGCAGTGGGACATGAATCTAGTTCTTACTTATTTCATGTGCGCTCCTTTTGAGCCACTTCACAACTGTCCTCTTCGCTTATTGACTTTGAAGACTGCTTTCCTGGTTTCCATCACCTCCTCTAGGCGCGTGAGTGAGATTCAGGCTATTTCCTGTAAGCCTCCCTTTCTGCCGGTTCATCCGGATAAGGTTGTGCTTCGCCCTCGTCCTTCCTTCTTGACAAAGGTTGTCACTGCCTTCCACATCGGGCAAACTATGACCATGCCAACTTTCTTTCTGCCTCCGCACTCTTTCAGAGAGGAAGATAGGCTCCACCAGAGTCTGGACCCAAAACGTGCGCTCTCATTCTACCTGGATTGCACACAACAGTTCCGGGTGGAGGACCAGCTCTTTGTTGGCTATGTAGGTGCCAAGAAAGGCCGGGCTGTACACAAGAGGACGATCTCCCTCTAGGTCGTCTTGTGTATCAAGGCCTGTTATTCTCTGCCTATAAAGGAACCTCTGGTGGGGTTGCGTGTTAATTCTACCAGGGCGACAGCAGCTACCACTGCATTGGGACGTGGTGTTCCCCTGCAAGACATCTGTCAGGCAGCCACGTGGGCCTCCCAGCACACTTTTACTAAGCATTATTGCCTTGACAGTCAAGTCCGGAGAGACTGCTTCTTTGGCCGTTCTGTTCTCTGTGACTTTCTGGTGTGATCTTGATTTGCAGACCCTCCACTGGGGCTGGTATTGCTGGGGTATCTATTCTAAGGTAAGGAATCTATCACTAACGTGTTTCTTTCATATGAACAAGTTACTTACCTTCGGTAAGTAACTTGTTTCCGACGCGCAGGGGTACTGCTGACGAAAACTTTCCGGATCCAGTCTGACGGCTGGGGGTAATTCTAAGGTAAGGAATCTATCACTAACTAATGTTTCTTACAGATATATTGTTACCGAAGGTAAGTAACTTGTTCTTTTGGGCTGTTCCTAGCACATTGCTTGCGATTTCAGAACTCAGTCTGTCCAATACTTTTAATATTGAGAAAGATGTATATTTTCGAAAAGTGTTTTAAATGAAGATCTGTAACTGTGCTTTGACAATTCTTAATATAGGCATTTTCCTATTGTACATGCAGCGCCTGGCTTTTAAGTGCATTGTGTTCTTAGGAAAAGTTTAACATTTCTCAAGATTTGCTGTTAACTAATTATCCATCATAGGCTTGCAACTGCTCATAAAATCCATCTCCCTGATTTTTTGATTTTGCTTTTGTTTTTTCAACAAAGCTAGCAGCACACACACGATTGTGTTCCTTAGTCTTCTCATTAGTCTTTTTCGTACTCGTGTGTCGGGATTTCATGATAATATAGGAACATTCACTGGTTATGTTTTGTCCTTTAAACAAGGACTTTATCAAGATAGCCATTTGGTGAATATAAAATGCACCGTTATATAAGCTCCCTGTCATTCAGCAGTTTAAGATGCTAATCGGTATTCAAGTGGAGCATTCAAGTTGCTTATTAGAGTCTTGATTTCGTGATTATGTGGTAAAGTACATTTTTCAAACCTTTCACATGTCAAATTAGTATTTAAGGGCACTTGTAGGTGCAGGGAAGTTTGGTTTGTATTGTGAAAATGTCTTCAAACAGGGAAGTTCTATATTCAACTAAAGTTTATTTTAGAAGGTTTGTATAGCCCAAAGAAGCCACCGCTGTTGTCTCTTTCAGACGCACTCTAACTGACATTCAGTTGAAAGCACCTCCAACGAGCTCCAGCAGTGGAACAATATAAACAGTATTTTACCCTTTGGATCGTTTGACAAGCACCAACTCTGGATACAAAGCATAACCTAGTTCTGTCCTGAGATGAAGCTAGTCAATGAATATTGTCCTAATAGCAGAAAACCATACTGATTCTTAATGCTCCCAACTTAGAACAATAATTATTTACAATTATTAAAGGCCACTCCTCCTTCTGACGAAGAGCTCAGTGACTTGGATTGGTTCCTGAATAAAAATTTGGTCTAGTTGTACCTTTGATTAAAAAATCCAATTTGGATCTTGTGCGTCTGTCCAATTATCATCCAATATCTTTACTTCCAGCAGTTGCCAAAATATTGGAATAATGGGTTGTCAAACTATTGACTTTTTTTTCTAGAAGCCAGTACCATCTGTGACAATTCTCAGGTTGGAGTCTGCTCTAACAGAAGTACATAAATAGCCTTAAAGAGCTATTATGGACGATCTGCGACTTGCTGTCTATGAAAACAGTCTTGATTTTATGTAACCTCTGTGCAGAATTTGGCACCCTTGACTATTACATCTTGCTTCAGCAGTTGCAGCCAATTGTTAGTAGGGGTGGGGGCATCTGTGAGTGGTGTTCATCCTTTTTAAATGTGAGATCTCAGCAAGTTCTATTTAGCCAACAGGTGTCTGCACCAAAACAAATGAAATATGGTGTTCCCCATACTTGTTTCATTTTTACTTGTTGCCTCTCATGACACTGTTTTTTTCATTAGAGCTAAATCTGTAATGTATTCTAGCAACTCTCAGCTCATTTATAAGCCAAGTACCCCAGCCAGGCCCTTTCGTTCATACCGACCTGCCTATCAGCACTATCTTATTGAATCTGCCCAAAATGGCTTAAAATGAACATGGATTAAACCGAAATCTTTGATGGGTACTAGTGCTACACTGCTTTTGCCGGGGCCACACCCATCTCCCTGCAGCACCTGCCCCTCTGTCTGTGGTGTGAAGATAGATGCCAGTCTTCGCATTGACACCAAATTAGCTTCAGTTACTTTGTGATGCACTTTTCATCTTCGTCAGCTTCACACAATATTGCCCTAGTTAACCAATGAGGGTGAGATTAAATTATTCTCTGGTAAGGTGGGCTCTAGACTTTAATATTGTAACAGCCTCTCTCTCTGTATCAAGACTTCTTTGTTAGATCAGCTGCAACCAATCCAAAATGAGTCAACCAGAATGGCAGCATGTGCTCCATAACTAATGCCTCTAATGTTTTGGAGACCCTTCACTAGCTCCACGTCTGTATACATGTTATCTTTAAAGTCTTGTGCATTGTTCATCACTCAATATGTATCTTTTCCTACTTCACTTTCCAAAGACTTCTCTGCTACTTTCTAAATACTAGTCTTCACACCTCTAAATGTTTTCTATTGCACATTTCTAGATTTCATAAGATCTGGCTGGGTGGCTGCATTTTCTCTGTGGCTGCTCCAAAACACTGAAACAATCTACCCATACATCTTCAGTGTTGCCCCAGCCATTTACCTTTTGGAAAACATCTGAAGACCTATTTGTTTTGACTTTACGCTTATAACGGATTTGGTTTCTCTTATGTTTAGCACCAGGAAACCTGTGGATAACAGTTGCACTTTAAAAAAGCATTTTAACAACAAAACCAAGATATTCAACTTGTTAACCTCATGTTTTTTTTAATTGATTTTAAACCTTTTAATCAGTAAGTTTTTTTTTCCTACATTGGTTGCTGCCTCTGATTATGCCTCTTACCACTGTGTCACAAGCAGTAGCTGAATTTCATACACAAACGTTCATGTTGTATTGATGTACATTCTACTCACCCCTGTATCATGAACTTCTGCCTTGTATGCGATGTGAAGAGCAGACCTTAGTGTCATATCTAGCAATTTGTGTACTGTAAATATAGTTTTCCAGGTGACGGTAGTAGCTGTCTGTCAGAAACCCTTTCAGAAGGCCATTTGCACCAGTGGCTACTAGGCCTAACTGTTCTGGTTGAGGCTTTTCACACCCGATGTTCCGGGGCCTGACCTACTATAGATACTGAGCAACTGTGCCAAGTACTCCTCCTGCACTTGACTCTCAGTGGTAGCTTTGGATGAGCAGTCAAAGACTCCCTCAAAGCGGGGGAATGTTGGGTAAGGGAGTGTAGATACAGATGGGTAAACACGACTCAGAACTCAAAGCGAAAAAGTACTGTCAATAAATTTGTGTCCTGCCAAATACTTGCTATTATTAAAAAAAAAATGATTTTATTTCTAACTCTACACATTCAAAGGACCAACATGCGTAGGCAATAATGCCTTCCTCTTGAGATCGGGCTGTAGTGTTTGTTAGGAAAGTCTCTCTCCCACCCTCTTTCTTGTAATGTGGTTGGGGGTTATTCCCTGTTCACTGGTTGTCACATCCAGGGAATGCTGACTAGTAGGCCGTGCTCAAGATTTCCCCCTTGGCTATTAAGGAATTAGTCAAATGTGTCTATAGTGCCGCAGCACCATCCGCAGCAAGTCCTTCGGGGCTCCACAGGCCTAGTTGAAGTCATAATTGCTCCTGCGGTACAGAAGTGTTCAGCGGTGCAGCGAGGTCTCCGTCCAAATGGGCGCTCACAAGTTGGGATCCTGTTATGAGACGTTGGGCTGCTAGCGGCACACATTGCAGCATGTAGCATCACCCAGCAGAATCTGTCCCCAGAGTAGCGCTGCCGGCTTTTTTCCAATGATCAGAGATACTCCTAACCTGAGAGGAAGAAATAAGTCAATATTCTCCACATGGAGGGCTGGGAGATTCGCTCCTCCAACTCCAGACTATAGTCCAGCGAGGGTGCACGGTCTTCAGCAGTGTCCCTCATGGTCCTCAGGGGTTCAGTCAAGGGCAGGTCTTGGTATGCAAGCTTAACCCGACGATCACAGCCACTGTCCTCTCCCCGGCAAAGCCCTGACCTTCTTACAATGTTAGTTTCGGCTGTCCCTTCAAGCATACAGTACTTTCTGTCTTGGGCCCCAACTCCTCTGGTGCAGTCGGCCACACCACGGCAGCCTCTCCTGGCATACGGGTTTGTGAGAAATTAGCGTTACTGGATGGGGAGGGTTTAAACCCTAATCAATTAGCAACCACAATCCATGTCAGGGTGAGGCACACGCAAACCCAAATTAACCTGTGCTCAATGACTAAAGCATTGCCAAAATCAGTAATACCGGAGATCGGCAATTTCGAAGATTGCAGAAAAAATAGCAGCAAAATGTGCCATCTGTGGTTCTCTGGTCACACTGGACCAGGACAAAGTCACAATTTCAGGCCGACCACGATGTAGCGCGAATCGGATACTGGAACCGGATTAGCCCAGCTGAAAAATTACCTTCTCAGTCCAGCGCTGAGTCCCGTTCACAGTGGAGGGGGCCATGAAGAGCAGGGAAGCATTGCAGATGTTGTCTTTGCAATCCGGAAAGCAGGTCCGATGTTGTGCCTGGTCGCCGATCTAGCTTGGAGATCACAGGAAGTCAATCCAAGGCTTCGCGATGACACTCCCCACAAGCGTCAATGTTGTAGCACGAAGGGTTTGTCATGTTGACAGAACTTTGCATTGGTGGGCAGTGCGAACGACAAGGTTTTGGTGCCAATGAGACCGTTCGCAGTAGTGAAGAACCCACAAACTTCAATTCTGCTCCACTAAGGCCACATGAAGGGTGCAGGATCTGAGGGACACCACTTGGGGGTCAGGGGCGTACTCCAGCTGGTTTTGAGTGCTGGTTCAGGTAATTTGGAGTCTTTTGTGTCCCTGTGGATCTGAACAGGAGGCTAGCAGACTAGCCATTGGAGTTATTCTGGGAATACTGGGTGCAGGTGCTGGTCCAATCCATCTGACTCCGGCAGGAGGGCAGCAAGACAGCAGTCCTGCTAGGCAGTAGTGCAGCAGGGCAGCAGTCCAACCGAGTGGCGTTCCTTTTAGCAGCACAGCAGTCCTTTTTCCTGGTAGTCTCCACAGGTCGAAAGTATACTGAGGAGTTGGTGTCCGGGGTCCAATATTTATGCTAGGTGCCTCATTTGAAGTGGGAGAAGCTTCTAGAGGTTTCACTTTGAAGTGTGCAGGTTTCCAGCCTCCCCTGGCTCCAGACTACAAGGGTTATGCAGCCCTTCGTGTGGAGGCAGGACACGGCATATTAAAGTGTAAGTAGGGCTGTACCCAGCTCTGCTCTTTTATCCTGCTAGTGATGGCCCATCCAGGCACACTTAAGCTCTCTATTGTGTGTAGTTGTCTAGGAGGAATACACAAAATCCAACTGTTAGCAACACCTCGGTCATGTGAACCAGAGATAGGCTACAGGCACTAAATGGCTAACACAGAAGAATGACAACTTTCTAAAAGTAGCAAGCAACAGGGGTTGAGCTAATTTTAACGTCCACAAGGGTAGGCAACAATCCAGATTAAAAGAATGAACTCCAATGCTGACTATTTAACCAACACCATATTTTCAGTTTGTGGGCATACAACTTAATTACTGTGATCACCATTTAATTCCAACGTCATTCATGAAAAACTTCCCAATTCACATATAACTGGCAAAAACAACATTAGCCTCAGTTAAATCAATTTACATTCATTGTTTTTTGTTTTAATCTGTTTTTATTGACTTTTACATTTTTATGAAAGGCAACAATTGCATGTAAGACTATTTACTACAGTAAAAGTCCGGGCTAAGATACATACATAACTATTTGCCATTAGTACATTGCAAAATCTGTTTTATATCAAGTACACAGTCTGTGAAGCGCAGGTTGTGTGCGTTCAACATCTACTATTTTAAGAGGGCAGTGACAACATCTGCACGCCAATCATTATCACACATTGTGTAGGGTTACAGCAAATACAATGGAGCATAAATGAGGTAACTGGGGCGTTTCGCAATAGTCCTTCCAGCGAATTTACCTTGGGGTTTGTACAGATTAGATAACAAATAATGAAAACTAAAACAGTGACAAGCCCATGTAATCCTATCCCCTTGTCCCTGGACATGCGTACATTACATTTCCTTGTGATTCCAGCACCCATCATCTCCCGTCTGTGGTGCACACGCATGCGCAGACACTTAAGTGATCCATATGTGTTCATGGAGTACCGCGGCGCATCGTACAAGGGTATGTGTGGTTCACGTTATCTGCTCTCCCTCTGCGCAGTCTATTCGTTCCTCAGATCTTCCATCCTCAACTCGCTGTACCGCATCCAGGAAGGCGACCCAACAAGCTGCTATGGGCTCTTTACCCAGCCCCAATGTTTCTTCGCGCTTGATGGCGATGCTTTCTGCTTTGGCCCATGCTAGTAATGATTGACGCCACACACGCACGTGGGGCGGATCCTCAGCTGTTCCCCGTTTAGTTAGAAGCCGCTTAGCGGCCACTATCCCAAAATCCAGGAACCTGGAGACTACCTTAGTTGCAGGGGTCCTCTTAAAATGATGCAGTAGTTATACTGTCCTTTCAAAAGGCAGTTCGCGGCCAGAGCAAGCGCTTACTTACTGTACGCCAGTATACATGTATTCAATGGCAGTTCCATAGCATGTGCACCCGCTCAGCCCCTTGTTGAACACATCTCAGACACGTCGCATCTGTGTGGTGAAAGTAGCGATTGATCGTGGTGGGTGTGAGGTAGGCTCTGTGAAAAATGTGCAACTGTATTTGCCTAAACCTCATGTTTCTAGGTATGCGTACCGGCCTATTTAGTATCCGTGTCAATTCTTTCTCTTCTAGCTGTCGCCCCAGGTCTCGTTCCCATTTACGACGGAGTGGGTCGAGGCTTATTGCCAAATGGGTTCTGAGGGATGCTGCGAACCAGCGTATGAGATGCCTTCCACGTCAGTGACAGGAAAGTAACTATTCCAGTACAGTGCCTGGTGGAGGTGTTCGTGTAACATGCGCTCAACTACAGGGTGGGGCTCGTCTAAACCATATTCAGCCCAACAGCGGCCTTAATTATGTCAGTGTAGGGATTGGTGTGGGGTTGGGATGTGTGTGTTGGTGAGAATATTGCGTATCCCTCCACCAATCACCCGTGTCCCAACCTATGCTTTGATGCACGCCTGCACTGTGCGCACGCCTAATTGGATGTAGCTGTAATAGGGTGCGCGTGTATGAAGAAGGGCAACGCATGAACAGCATTACACAAAAATAAAAGAAGATATCGACACTGCAAACATTCACTATAGAGTAGTCTCTACTTCCGTGTGCGGCAGCTCAGTCTGGTCCCACTGCCTGGATCATATGATTTCATCTGTGGTGTTACGTCCGGCGGCTGCGTTTCATCTAGGTCTTCAGGTCTGGGAGTGGAAGATCTGCAAGCCGTGGCATACTCGGAAGAGCCCACTTTATGATTTTCACTGTATGGCTGTGTTCCCAATGCCGCTGCTGCCTCCAGGGCGTCCCGACGTTCTATTCGACTATGCACTGGGGCCGGTGCTGGCGTGGTCGCAGGTATGTTACCAGTTTTTCTCCGATGTCCACGGTGGCGGGTACCTCTGCGACTGGGATTGGACGCCTCTGTGTTGAAAGGACGTGGCCCTGACCACAATCCTGAGCTCTCCAGCCAGTCCCAGACATCTGCAGGTGTGTCGAAAAATCAGGCCGTTCCACTGGCCACCACCCTGAGTCTGGCAGGAAACAATAGGGAGTATTGGAGATCCAGGAGATGCAGGTAGAAGATCGTTCAGCCAACGCTTAACATAGAGTTCCAGGGCCCAGCCTTCCACGCCCTCCGGGAGGCCCACCACACGGACATTGTGTGACAGGATCGCCCTTCAGAGTCCTCGACTCGGTCCTCCAGCGTGTGTACGCAGTCAAGGATATCTTGCAGTGCCACGGTGTGGCTTTGAGTGACAGGTTTGAGTTCCGAGAGAGAGTGGTCTTGTGATGGGACTTTATCCGCTAACTTATGATGATCTGCACGCAATAGAGTGGAGTCTGTGGTGACTTTGTCAATGCGCAATTCAATGGATGTCCTAGTCTTTGTCCAAGGCAGCCCCAATTTTCTCGATGGCTGCCAGTACGAAGTCCAGCTTGGTGGCAAGTCCTGTGCCCGATACGTCTGTGTTAGCATCATCTCCGGAAGAGACGAGTGCGACAGGTTGGACTTCGCGGCTAGCTGATGTGTATTTGTGCGAAGGTTTCCCATGGCAAGTTTCTGGGCGGACAGCATTGACTTCTAGGTGGAGAATGAGTATGTGTCTGTGTAGATTGCGGTACTGACACGTGGCAAGGGGTTCTTGTGATATCTCTGGACTGCCAGAGGATGATCGCTGAGGTTCACCGATAGTTCACCGCACCGTCGGTGTCTCGCAGTATGCGCAGCACGATTAGGAACGCTTGACTGGCCAGCTGCGCCCACAGGGCAAGCGCCAGCAAATTAGACTCTGATGCCTGATGGGTTAGCGTCAAAACCACTGGAGCCAGGAGGTAGCGATAGCAGCTCAAATGGGTCAGCAAGCAGATTAGCCTCTTGGACCGTTGAGTCGTCGCTGCGTTACAACAGCGCTATCTGCGACATCGACGATAGTCGTGGTGTCTTAGCGGGGTGCCTGTTCACTCCTTCCCGGGGCCCCAAGTCAAAGCCTCCACAATGTCCGCACAGCTCAGTTGCTGCTGGCAGAAGAGAGTAGGAGTCAGTCAATCACGCTTGCCTCCCTGGGTCCGCGGCATCAACAGGGGGGCAGAGATCCGAAACTTAAGTGTTCAAGGGAGGCCTTCAATTCTAGCCGGTAGTCCTATACACATCTCACGTTGTTAAGTTCCTTCACATGTTGAGGCCCGCAACATGAATTCCACTATCTGGGGTGGCAGGTAGGGAGATCACGCAGGGTGTTGCAGAGGTAGTCTCCAGTCGCCAGCTGGGTAGCGCCACTAGGCGGGACGTGAGGAGCGTGATTACAGGAGTGTCGGTGAGGTTTCCCGGTGGGTGCGGGTGATGCCGATATGCCCAGCGCTAAATTCATTTGGGCACTGCTAAGAGAGGCCCTCTCGAAGTCCCAGCACGGAGGGCAGCGGGCAGTTTGAAGGCTCAGGGTGAACGCACATGCATCAGGGTCGAGAAGGGTGTCAAGTGGCGTACCTGTTGTGGGAGTGTAGTCATCAGCAGCAGTAGTGGCAACAGGTTGCTCCCGTCAGTCCATGGTAGAAGGCCACCCAAAGTGCTGTCAAAAACAGGCTTGTGCCTCGCTGCGGTGAGAAACCCTCCAGGCGCTGCCGCCAGTCTTGACGACACTCGCGCAATGTAGGTGTCTCTTGGTGCTGACTTTCGCTGTTTCAGGCAGCTAGGATCGTTTCGACAATGCTGGCTTTGTGTCTTTCTGTCCCCCTGCCCCGTGCTCGGACCTCAGGGACGCATCGCTTATGCTCCGGCCGTCACGGCAGCCAGATCTCTGCGGAGTCAAGCGCAGGGCGCAGAGACTTCTCACCCGCTGTCTCCACTGATTTAGCAACCAGGTCGGATATGTGGCAGTCCTCCGGCACTGGAGTGTTTCCCACCGCAGGGTTAGCACTGGGTTCGCGCTGGCATGGTTGCCGTTCAGCGAGGCTACAGGTCACCTCCGCTGGACGGCGGAAGCAGGCTCACCGAAGGATCAGGAGCTCGCCTCTCTGGGTGTCGCTCAGGCCGCTAGCAGGTCTAGGGAGAGCAGCTGCCACTTTCTTGGGGCCACCGCGCAGCACCACAGGGATCGCGACAGCGGCAGTTGCCACGTTTCAGCTGGTTTGGGCGTCTACTGCTAACCCGTAGCGATCAGTCCTCAGCTCCACTTCCAGCACCTCGTTGGGTGGGCCGCAAGGCGCCACTCACCAATTCTGCAACTTTGGTCTGTCTGCGGCGTGATTGAAGCATATCAGCGGGGGCCACAGATCGTTCCCCGCACTTACAGGAGCGGATGTTTCGGATGCAGGATTACAATCAGGATAACAAATGCACTGTGGAGCACTAGCAAGTTGCGTCCGCCATGTTGGCTCGCTAGCCACGCCCTTAAATAAATTTACATTCATTGCATGTCCCACATCAAATAAACATCAACAAGTTATCAAAACAGTGGAATATTACACACAACACAACCAACGAAAAAGCATCTTACATTGAATTTCCCAGTTCTGAATTTTAAAGCAACGAAAGGGGCACTAAATCATATGCACATACCAAGACCCTCATTTTTTCGGTCTCAGCTATCCCATTCCGCAAGGAATGGATAGGGGAGAATTATAGGAGGCAAAATAAGTTCTCAAATCAATGGCGGATTTCAAACAGTGTATGTGCTCGTGAACTCGCTTCTCCCCGAGCCGCCTGCCTCCTAGAGATTCACTTCAAAGGGCTTCACTGCAAAGGCTCCGCCCACAGCGTGCGCTGCTTCACTTCAAAGAGCTTCACTTCAAAGGCTCTGCTCACAGCGTGCGCTCGGCCTCAGGCATTTCTCCTCCCACGGCCGGCAGGCCGCACTTTCACTTTCACGGCCGCAAGGCCGTGTCTCGCATTTCCCCTCCACCCTCCCAGTGTACCCCTCAGGCATTTCTCCTCCCACAGCCGGCGGCCGGCCGTACTTTCACTTTCACGGCTGCCTGGCCGTGTCTCGCATTTCTCCTCTACCCTCCCAGTGTACCCACAACATATCCATGGAGGCAAATAATCTATCAGAGTTTCTCCGCAATTTCTACTCCGTTAACCCCCGCTATTCCCCCCATGTGCAGTGCAACAATTCAACCCGGAATGGCCGAAGACGCCCCTGCCCGATCCTCAATGAATTGCAGGTCTCACTTTATCCTTTTTACTAGTTAGGAATGTGAAGACATATATGTTTTATTACTATAATTTCAGACAATAAATACGTTTTGTATACTGTTTGAGGTGCGTGATTCCGCATTGGCAGCTTTAGAAAATGGAATCATTCAAATGTATGTATAGCGTGTAAAGCCAATTGTGGCATGGAGAGTTGCTGTCAGTTCTGCTTTTGGGGAAGGGACTGGGGGGAGGCTGTTTTTTTGTGCCTGACAAGCAACGATTATGGGTTATCTACGGCAAGTGTTGACAGCCCTTTAAATACTGTACACAGCTTAGCTTGATGTCTTTTCTGTAACACGTGTCGCAGATCACAACAAGAGTCCGCAACTGAGCCAGGCATCGATAAGAGACAGCCCGCTCCGAAGGACGTCTCCAAACTCTGCACAGTAGGATATTTTGTAAATTAATGATACCTCTACAAAATACTAGTAAAACTCTGCGTGTTGATGGATTGATGGACAGGCAGCCCGAAAGAACGACTTGTTTTTACTTCCCGTTGTAGGTGGTTTGTTTGTTGTGTAGTCGTCACCAGAGTCCTTTAGGTATATGAGTGCACTTCACTCACAGTTGCCACTTTACTGCTTCGTAGCTGTGAAACATGGATTGCACTGGGCAGTGCCTGTATAAATCTATTCCCTACGGTAAGAGTGATAGACAGACATCAGTCAAAATATCACACAAAATGGCGTGATAAGTTAATTTAATTTAAAGATTAAAAGGAGGTCCTCTAAGAGATCGTAGTAACGGCGACAGAGCTTTAGTATCTTTGCATAGGTGCGGCCAACGTTTTAGCTGTGCTCAAGCGCGAAATGTATAGCGCTTAATTTGTGCAAGAAAGAGTGCCGGTGCCCGAAGCTATTCTCATAAACCCGTGGCTGTGCTTAATTTGTAAATGAAAAGGCACCAGTGCCCGAAGCTATACTCCGAAGCACAGGGCAGTGCTTAATTTGTACAAGAAAGAGTGCCGATGCCCGAAGCTATTCTGAGAAGCCCGGTTACAGTCCTTAATTTGTACAAGAACGAGAGCCAGTGCTGAAGCTAGACTCAGAAACACGCGGACAGTGCAATTAAATATTAGGGCACCGAATATGAAGGCAGAGTAGTCTTCTATTCACCTCAGAGCTCTTTAATCCAGTACCAGACACACTCTGCTCCTTTATCGCTCTTTCCAGTCACTGCTTTCCCCCTTTGTGACGGTTTTGCCTTCTTTCTTTTCTTGCGTCTTTATAATCTGTGTCCGTCTCCCCCCCCCCCCCCCCTGCGCTCGACAAAAATATTATGTGGAAAAATAAGTCTCAGTTCCCAACAATGAGCGCTGGGGTCCCCTCCCCCAAACCCCCACTCCCCCCCAAGCAGGCACCGGCTCAAATTAAGCCCTGGAATGACCCAAAGATATAGCAGTGGGGTGGAGCCAATAATGTGTACACTCAAAAAATGTATCTCACCACGTTTACCCTTTTAGGGGATTGCATAATCTATTAGGAACAGGAGTAAGGTTTGGTAATGTGGCCATGGGCCATATACAGCAGCCCTGGTCCTGACGGTAAACTAAGCGGACACCAGACACTCTTGGGTCTAGGAGTGGCCATGAGTAGGCCTGTTTATTTATGCCTGGTTATATTAAGTCTGCACACAGTCTTCGATTTAGATTTTAAGTATGGTATTTTAAAACCTGCCTTTGAAATGCAAGTTTATATTAATGTAATGTTGTTAAAATTGATTTTTTGGATTTCCTTTAGAAGTTTTTCACATTTTCAACCACAATTTCAGGGTTTAGTAGCCAATGTAATGCTGCGCAGTTTTGTTCCTTTGTGGGATGGACAGCTGGCTTGTTTCAGGGAGGAAAGGGTACTCTATTTTCACCCAGCAAGCATAACCCCACAAATTGGAGTTTGGATTTTTTATCTCGGATTGAAAAAAAGAAAAAACGATTAACATGTATCTACTTTTTTCGGTCTCGCTGAGCCAACACGCACACACAACGCCCCACACCCACAACCCCACACACACCACCCCCACACACACACAACTCCCCCACACACACACACACACAACCCCACACACACACAACCCCACACACACACAACCCCACACACACACAACCCCACACACATAACCCCACACACACACAACCCCACACACATACAACCCCACACACATACAACCCCACACACACCCACCCCCACACACACCCACCACACACACCCACCACACACACACACACACCACACACACACACAACCACACACAACCACACACACAAGAACACAACCACACACAAC
Organism: Lissotriton vulgaris; assembly: GCF_964263255.1. Classification (NCBI taxonomy): domain Eukaryota; kingdom Metazoa; phylum Chordata; class Amphibia; order Caudata; family Salamandridae; genus Lissotriton; species Lissotriton vulgaris. Next base: position 1,047,889,731 of record NC_141691.1, on the reverse strand, counting down.
CCCACAACCACACACAACCCCAAACACAACACACACAACCACACACAACCCAAACACAGCACACACACACACAACGAAACACACAACGAAAAACACAACCACACACATAACCACACACATAACCACACACCCACAACCACACACCCACAACCACACACCCACAACCACACACCCAACCACACACCCAACCACACACACCCAACCACACACAACCACACACACACAACCACACACACACAACCACACACACACAACCACACACACACAACCACACACAGCCACACACACACAGCCACACACACACAACCACACACACACACACGCACACACACACCACCAAAGACACACACCAGCAAACACACACAACCCCACAACCACAACACACACACACAACCCCACAACCACAACACACACACAACCCCACGACCACAACACACACATAACCCCAAACACAACACACACAACCCCAAACACAACCCACACACACACATTGATCACATTTGTTCATTGTATAAGAGTGGGAAGATATTTATATAATTAATGTTTGTAGAAAAGCTCTGACTAGAATACCACTGCCTTCCATTGACATGACAGTAAAGAGTTCACAAGTTTTAATTATTGGACTCTGCCCTAAGATTCCCAAAGCATTTATCTGCATAACTTCAATCTAGATTAAGTCCACAATGCTCCTGTTTATAGGCGTCAAATGCAAATGTGGGACACATACTCTATAGCATTGGTCCTGTGTTGGTCTGCAGGGCCAACTAAAGGGATCTGCAATTGTTTAGAAAACTAAATAATAGCAGATGAAAAAATACATATGCATAAGAAGTCGAATTGAAAGTTTTGCAACCTCTCTAAATGTTAAGGAATGTGAAATTGGAAGTCAGAAATTAAGTTGGCATCCTTATCTTGATTTGTGGGAGCAGTGCAAGTACAGCAAACAAAAGGATTATGGACGATTGGTGGTTTCAATTGAAGTACTAGTATGTACCAACAAAAAAAGAGTGTAATGAACAAAAAAAAGTGATTTCAACAGTCCCATTAAAATTTTGTACATTTTTTTTGTTTATGAATTAAATTGAATATTCTGTAACTTGTTCATTTGTTTGATACACCTGCTTCTGTGTTTTTATGGATCGTTTTGAGGTTCAAATCATATACAACAGGAGTCAAAAGTTTGAGAACTGCTTCTCTGTAGTCTTTGGACCAGACCTCTGTTAACATGTGTTCTCAGGGGCTAAGGTACATGGCACTCTAAGAAACGTTACGTGGCACATTGGCCCTCCTTCGCATTTGTTTATTCTTGAGAAGGACTAGCAGTGATTGTTTTGTCTTGCTGAATGTGCCACTGTCATGGCTTTTATTTCTCTCCACACATTTTGATGGTGAGGGGAAAAAAATCTCAGGAACTGACACCAACTCACTGGTTGGTGCCAAATACTCTCTGGTGACACTGCATCCTGAGGCTGAGTTGTTGGGAGGTGGTGTTTGCTGTGTCGACCGACAGAGGGATGTTTTCAGAGTTCATGTTTAGATGACAACTATCAGTAATATTGCACTGAATTATAATCTCCAAAAATGTTTTTCTGTGAAATATTTCACTGATCCTTTTGCTGCAAAGAAGCATACATTTATATCAAGTGTGTAGGTTATGGTAAGGTACTGCTTGAGAATGGCACTGAAAGCTACAAATCAAGAAATACATGATTAAGAAACCTTAATTGGTACTTACTGGAATCTATAATGTAGTCATTCAGTGCAATTCCCCTAACCAGTATGTGCGTTCCAGGCTTAACTTAATCTCAGTGAGAACTTCTAATTCATTACTACCCTTTTCCACTGTCACTGAAATGTTAGATCAACTGTACAGCAAATAGAACACCCTTATACGGCCTTTGAAAATGTAATCAACATACATTTACTGAATGCATTTTTACAGCAAGTATTGGCAAAGCTAGTGGGTGTGATCTTGGCTGCCAGTGTTTTAGCTTCGACACTGCTCATTTTGTTTCATCATTGCTTTTGTTAAACTTTGTTGGCGTAGCTGCCACATCCACACAGTATATACATATTAAACAAAATTGCCTAAAAACTAAAATATGTTGGTCTTTAAAAGCTAACAGTACCATTTTGGCCTCTTGCTTAAAGAGAACTAGTTTTGTGTGGATGTGATCCTTGTGAATGAAAGAGCGAAAATGCTGTCATGTCAGTGAAATTAACTGACTAAAGTGGCTGACCAGTTGCCACATGCTGTAATGGACACATTTGAAATGTAAATGAAACAGGCAATCAATGAATGAGGCTTGCAAAAGCAACTTTATTTATGTATATTATATAAACCTGAAAGAGGCAGTTATAGATTCCTTACCTTTACAATTACCCCAAGTCGTCAGACTGGATCTGGAGAATATGTTCATCAGCAGCTTCCCCTTTGCGTCGAAAGGTGGCGTCAGTCGGCTCCGCGTTCGTCCTTGGCGCCGTGGTCGCCGGGATGGTATCGCGGTAGCTATTTAGACGCTGCTTTTGCTCGCTGACGTCGGATCTTTCTTTTTCCGCGCCAGCCTGTGCAGATTCAGACTTTTTGACTGATCTTTTACGACTTTTGTCGACACTGTTTTTGAGTCTTTGACTCCTGGTGAACGTCGGGATGCCCGGTTTCAAGGCTTGTGTTTCCTGCCGAAAGCTGATGTCGGTGTCTGGTCTGCATCGTGTGTGCCTGTGGTGCCTGGAGCGCGACCACGACCCCAAGTCGTGCTCCGACTGCCGGCCCATGAATACGAAGTGTTTGCGGGAGCGAACCTGAAAGCTTCTTGAGGCCCGGCAGTCTGCTCTGCTCTTCTCTGTTCGCAGTCCCGGACGCAGAGTCACCACCACTCGTCCTCGAAGTCTTTGCACTACACGGGTAAGTCGAAGCACAAGAAGAAGTCAAAAAAGCGTTATCGCTCTTAGACTTAGCCCCATTCGTCAGCCGACACGACGAGGGATGTGAATGGTGCCTGTCCTGCGGCTCCGCGTCTGGAGCCCGAGGACTTGCCCAGGAGTTTCCCTCTTTTTCAGGAACCCGGAGCGACCCCTGCTCAGCTTCGAAGCTTTTACGAAGCTATGCATGCAGCCCGACTCCGCTGGTGCGCCTTAGGGCCCTGCGGACTTGGCTGGTGCCCTGGGCCTTAGACGTCGGGGGCTCCGGCCTCGGCAGCGCAGGGTCCCCTTGGATCCTGGTCGTTCTTATAAAACCTCCCCCTTAGCCGATTCCACTGGCACCACATCCGCAGCCAACCTCGGGTGTGCCCCCAACCGGCGTAGACCCCGTTCTCCACCGAGATGGACCGATGCCGGATCCGGGGCCGACTGGCACTTATGTGCCCCTGTTCTACCCTGGCTCTTTAAGAGAAGATTGGCAGCCAGAGGAGGACTGGGAGGAGTCTGGAGACCCTTTGACTGACCAGCTGGGTTACGAACCGGCCTAGAGAGAGGAACTGGGGGAAGCCAGTGGTCTGGATACCTCACCAGACATTGGCATGTTGTCTCCTCCTACCATGGCTACGGAGGAGGGAGCTTTTTATGCCGTGGTGTTGCGTTGAGTGGCCAAGGCTCTCAACCTCGAGCTACCTACGGTGGCAGTCGAGGCTAACCTCCTGACAGAGGTGCTTCAACAGGCAGCAAGCTCTTCAAGGTCCCTGCTAACGCATAATGAAGCCCTCACTGACATCCTTTTGGGCACCTGGTCCAGGCTCAACCGGGGGCTCCTGTGGATAGGATGATTGCCCAACGCCACCGCCCGGACCCGGGCGACCCTGCTTTCCTCTGCCAGCACCCCACCCCTAAGAGCTTGGTGGTTCAAGCCTCCACTTTTAAAGGTGTTTTCCCTACTGCACCACCGTAAAGGGGATCCAAAAAGCTGGACCACCTGGGGAAGAAAATGTTTTCTTCCACCAGCTTGGGACTGCGGTTGGTAAACACTGCATGTCTGATGGGCTGTTACTTACACTCTGTGTAGGATACGGTGGCTCAAGTGCTACCTCAGTGCCCGGAGGATGTCTGGGCCATACTCTCCTGTGCAGTTGCCAAGGGGAGAGGCGCACCGAGGTTTACCTTCCTCTGTGGGCTGGATACTGCTGACACATATGACTGGACAATTTCAACGTCAGTAGCCCTTCAACGCTACGCCTGGTAGCGTTCGGCTGTTTTTTCCGGGGATGTCCAATCTGCCCTTATGGACATGCCCTTTGATGGCTGTCGCCTTTTTGGGGACAAGGCAGGCAACGTGCGACTCTCTGGTTACGGCCAGGTCCTTGAGCCTCTCCACCACCCACCCTGCGCAGACTGCCTTTCACCCCTTTCGTTGTATCAGAAGGGGTGCCCCACTACATCCCTCCCAGAGCCACAGGCTAGCCCAAGCTGTTCAACCCCAGCGCGGCCGGGGACGTAGGAACAACCGGCGTGGTTCAGGGTGCCAGTGGGCTGGCCAGTCCACCACAGCCCCCTCTGCAGAGCCTCTAAACCTTCCTAGTCTGGCTATTCAGGGCCACCAAACGCCAGTGGGTGACAGGATCCGCCATCACCTCCCCTCACTGGCCCACCGTCATGTCGGACAGGTGGGTTTTGCAAATAGTCCGAAGGGGCGACTCTCTCCCGTTCAAGACTATTCCTCCATCCATGCCACCTCAGTGCCATCACATGTCGGAGGATCACCTGGCCCTTCTCCAACAGTAAGTTTCTGCACTCTGCACCACGCGTTCCTGCCCTAGAAGTAGGTTGTGGTTGCTATTCCCACTACTTTCTGGTACCCAAGAAGGACAAAGGCCTGCTTCCTATGTTGGATATCAGGGACGTCAACCACTTCCTCGTAAGGAGAAGTTAAACATTTTGACATTAACTCTGGTCTAGTCTGCCTTCGACCATGGAGATTGGATGGTAGTGTCGGACTTGCAGGACGCTCACTTCCAAATTCCCGTCCTGCCGACCCACAGCCAATATCTACGGTTCACGGTAGGTCACGAGCATTTTCAGTTCACCGTGTTCCACTCAGGTGTTCACGAAAGTGATGGCGGTGGTCGCATCTCCTCTGCGCAGATCAGAGATTCCAGTCTTCCCCTGTCTCGACGGCTGTTGTCGACCACCTCCAGACTACGGCGGACCACCTGCATTCGCTGGGGTTCACTATCAACGAGCTGAAGTCGCACCTGATTCCCTCTCATAAGCTCCTTTTCATCGGAGCAGTTCTGGGTACAGTGCCGTTTCTGGCTTATCCTCCCAAGCTGCCAGTCCATGATATTCGGACTATGATATCAATGTTTCAGCCTATATCCCGGGTTTCGGTGAGATTGACCTTGAGGCTGCTGGACCTCATGGCATCTTACATCCTGCTGGTGGATCATGCCAGGTGGCATATGCGGGCTCTGCAGTGGGACCTGAAGTTCCAATGGGCGCAGCATCAGGGGAATCTTTCCAATGTCGTCCGGATCTCTGAGGGCAGTGCACACCAATTGCAGTGGTGCCTAACGAGCCAGGATTGGGTCAGCAGCAGATCCCTCTTGCTTCCCCACCCAAACTTCCCAGTGTGTCAGAACCCAATTGTCTTCGCAGGAGCAAATGGCCGCTGATCCCAACGCCCGCCCGCTGGTGACGCCGCGCTTCTGACAGAGCAACGTCACCAACAGGGGGGAAAGGGGAATTGGAAGAGAAAAGAAGAGACACTCCTAGTAACTGGCTTCCTCTGCTGCTGGTGAACCTCTTTTCTATGTAGCGTTCTTATTCTGCCACAAAGGGGAGCCTAATGTACACAGGGAAGAAACCTTAACACCACAACATTTTGCTATACAGCTAACTTGGAATACTCTAAATTAGACTCTTCCTACCAGGTTCTTGTGGGAGTATTGCCTCTCTTCTGTATATTGTATACCTCTGCAGTGTTTTGTGGTATTAATCACTATCTGCAATGGAGAGAGAATACTTTAACAACTTACACTCTATCGGTGGACTTACACTAACGTCTTTCTCTGGTAAATACCTTTAAACACTGAATAGATAGTCTTTGGGTCGTTACTCTTTTATACAGTAGTAAGTCTATATGTAAGTTTATATTTCGTTGATTCCGTTACAACTGCTGGCTTAGTCTATAAGAATCTTCCTTTTTTTAGCAACGTGCAAAAGGGAACAAGGGAGGTAAGAAAGGTAAGGAGAGGTAAAGCGCAAAGGAAGGACAGAGCTGGTTAATGGATAAGTCGCTGCGTAGCTTCCATGGAGGAATCTTACTTGAGAACTGCAGAACAGAGTCCGACTCCGTCACCTCACGCACTCACTGCTTGGCTGAATCTGAGGATTCCACTTCCTAGAATTATATTCTCAGGATGCAGCAACTGAAATTCCGGCGGTCTTCACTGAACGCTGCAAACGCTGAATTTTAGAATCTTCGAACTGTAGCTCTGAAGAATCTGTAGGGTTACAGACTCTGAATGGTACACTCACTAAGGCAACTAGAGTCTCCAAATCACTAACTGTGAAGTCTGAGGAAAACCGAACTCTCACGCACTTCACAAATGCAGAGCAACAGTTCGCACATGCATTCACGAACAAGGCTAAATTGAAGTGCGCAGTTTAGTTTGCACGCGATTCTCTTATAGACTAGACCGCTCAAGAAACACTAGCCAGGCGAGAACTCCCAGCCACTGCGGCGGCCATCTTAGTACTGTTGATTAACGTTAAATGTCGTACCAAGTGTTGACCAAACTTGGTTTGACAATGACTCTGGTTTTCTTCTTGTGAAGCAAAGATGGGGACTTAGTCCCGATCATAGCCACGGTAAGATTCCTGACAGTACCCCTCCTTAACGACCGATTTATCGGTCCTGGTTTAGATATATGTTGAAAATGAAATTGTCTCTTTAACAAAGGGGCATGGACATTGTCGGATGGCTCCCATGATCTATCCTCGGGCCAAAACCTAACCAATCAAATAGAAAAGCTTCCCTCTGGAAAGTTTAGAATCTAGTATTTCTTTCACCTCATACTCAGGATGTCCCTCAATCTCTAAGGGGTCTGGGAGCCTTGAGATTCTGACTTGGGAAGCTGCCTTCTTCAAAAGAGAAACATGAAAGACTGGGTGAATCCCTAATTTGGGAGGTAATTTTAGTTTTACTGTAACTGGTCCCAAAACTTTTTCTATCTTGTAAGGACCTTCAAAACGAGGCTGAAACTACCGATTGCCTTTCAAATGTAAATTTTTTGAAGATAACCGAACCAAATCTCCCACTAGGTACTTTGGTGCGGGTTTCCTATGCCTATCTGCGCTAGCCTTATAGGTCTCTTTTGCTTTAACCAAATTGGCCTTTGCAGTTTGATGGAGAACTGTCAAATCCCTCACTAATTCCTGCACTGCCGGAACCTTCAGATCCAATTGAGTGTGGAAAGGATTAGGATGATACCCATAGTTGTGAAGTGTGGCTCACTGGTTAGAGGAGGCATACCTGGGAGCAGAGGTCAGCCCGGGACCAGGGTTCAATTCCCGGCTCGGCGGGGTCTTGAGTCCTAAAATGTCCATGGACTCGACAATTCTCGCTCCGGTGCCTACTCGATTCACGGGTTCACACTCTGTGACTCTGGGCAATAGCTTGCTTAATCTCCACAATGGCCCCTCGCGGCGGGATGCCTGGCTTTCACCTTGCGGATACCCTGCCGGGGTTATCTCATAGGGGAATACCAGGACGGGTTCCCTAAGCAAGCGCTTAGAAACCGCTCGGTGATTTGCGCTATATAAATTCCTGTACATTTACATGTACATTTACATAGTTCAAATAAAAGGAAGAGTAGCCAGTGGACACACTCTTGGCATTATTAAATGCAAATTCTGCCATCCATAACAAGTCAGACCAATCTCCACCCTGATCCATAAGGTACAGATGGAGATACTGTTCCAATTCTTGATTAATGCGCTCCGTCTGACCATCTGTTTCCGGGTGATAACTGGTGGAGTACCTAGGTTCCACTCCCAGCCCTTGTAGGAAGGCCTTCCAAAAATGGGACACAAATTGAGTCCCTGGAACAGAAATGACCAACTTAGTATTCCCATGCACTTTCACAATGTTTTCGCTAAACACTTGGGCTAATTTCTGAGCTGTGGGTACCCCAGTGAGTGGAATGAAGTAAGACATCTTAGTGAAGGTGTCGACAACAACTAAAATAGTGTCATATCCCTGACTCAAGGGTAGGTCTACAATCAAATCCATGGAGATGGTATGCCATGGATGCGAGGGAGTGGATAGGGGTTGCAGCAAACCCTGTGGTGCTTGTTGGCTAGACTTACTTCGAGCACACAGTTCACAAGTTTGCACATATTGCTTAACATGCGAAGATAACCCAGGCCACCAAAAATAGCGTTGTATGAAATCCAGGGTTTTAGTCATTCCTTTGTGTCCTGCAAAAGGTTGATAGTGACACTCTCGAAGGGCCTTTTCTTGTAGGACTTTAGTCGGGAGATATAGAGCGTCTTTGTAGTAAGGCAACTGATTATGGATCTTTCTTTCCGTTTCTTGAGATGCCCATTGTTCCAATTCCTCAGAGGATAAACTATTCATAACTTCTTGAAAATGATCCAAAGAGAGGGTACAAGTAATCTTGGCTTCCAGAATGATTGGCAGAGGCTCGACTGAGTGTTCAACCTCCTCAGTATATAGTCGCGATAATGCATCAGCTTTGCCATTCTTGGAGCCTGGACGAAAGGTGATGACAAAGTCAAAGTCTGCAAAGTACAAGGACCAGCGGAGCTGTCTCGGAGTCAATGTCTTTGCAGTCTTCAAGAATAGCAGGTTCTTATGATCCGAGTAGACCGGGACTGTGTGCTTAGCTCCTAATAAGTAGTGTCTCCAGTCTTCAAAAGCGTACTTAACAGCCAGAAGTTCTTTCTCTGTAATGGTGTAATTAACCTCCGCAGGACTCCACTTTCGTGAACGAAACGACACAGGATGTAACTGCCCAGTGTTGTGATATCGTTGGGAAAGCACACCCCCAATTGCTTGGTCGGATGCATCGGCCTCTACAAAGAAAGGTTCATTAGGGTCAGCGTGCAAGAGGATCGGAGCTGAAGTGAAACTTGCTTTTAATCTGGAGAATGCTTGTTCTGCTTAAGTCGTCCATAGAAACTGGACTCCTTTTCTTAGAAGACGAGTGATGGGTACAATCAATTGAGAAACGCCTTGATTGAACCGTCGATAGAAATTGGCAAATCCCAAAACCCTCTGAATTTCTTTTACATTCGTAGGTGATGGCCACTCAGATACTGCTTGCACCTTTCTTGGGTCCATGGTGATTTCCTATGAAGACAGAATGAAACCTAAGAATTCTACTCTGGAAGAACTGAACACACATTTTTCAAGCTTCACATAGAGATGATGATTGCGTAAGCGTTCCAACACGGTCCGCACATGCTCTGGATGATCTTGCGGGTCGTTGGAGAAAATCAAGATGTCATCTAAATAGATTACTGCAATCTTATCCAGTAAGTCTCCCATCACATCATTTATAAAACGTTGAAAAACTGCGGGGGCATTGCAGAGTCCAAAGGGCATTACACAATATTCAAACAATCCATATTTTGTTCGAAATGCCGTCTTCCATTCGTGCCCTTCTTTCATTCGAACCAAATGGTAAGCCCCACGTAAGTCTAACTTTGTAAAAATCTTCACCTCTTTGATTTGATCCAACAGGTCAGAAATCAGTGGGAGAGGATAGCGATTCTTGACGGTGACCCGATTCAAGGCCCGATAATCTATGCAAGTTCTTAAGGTTCCTTCTTTCTTGGGAATGAAAAATAGCGGGGAAGAGACTGGAGACTGAGAAGGTCTTATAAACCCATTGGCAAGGTAACGGTCCAAATATTCTTTGAGATGTTCAGCCTCAGTCAATGCATAGATTCGACTACAAGGGAGTACTGCTCCTGGTTCCAAATCAATTGTGCAATCATAAGAGCGATGAGGAGGTACTTGCTCTGCTTCTTTTTCACTAAAAACCTCTTCAAATTCCAAATATTCCTGGGGAATTTCAATGGAATCAATCACTCAAATAGATTGTCCTCCAAATGACAACAAACTCGCTTGAGTTGGTTCAAGGGCAGATTCATCAGAATGATAACAATGTTCATGACAAAAGGCAGATTGCATTTGGACGGTTCTGTTTTCCCAGTCAATAGTTGGATTGTGTACTGCCCGCCACGGTAACCCTAAAATAAGCTAAAATTGGGGCACATCAATCAAGTTGAACTGCAGTACTTCATGATGACCATCGGACTGAGTCAATTCTAAAGGCTCCGTGTGACTGGTGATTAGACCCGAAGATAGATTGGTCCCATCTACTGCCCGAACCGGCTCACTCTTTTCTTCCCGGATTGCTTGTATTCCAATTGCCTGAGCATATTTTATATCGCAGAAATTTCCTGTGGCTCCAGAATCCAACATAATTGCTACTCCAGGAATCTCTTGGTGACGAAACTTAAGTGTCATATGCTCAATTACGTGAGGAGTAAACGTTTGCAAGGTGTTCATGATAACGTGGGAATCTGGGATCGTCTTTTCTTCTTTCTACTGATGGTTCAAGGCGTTTCCCTTCATCGGAGTCTTGTGTCTCTTTGGACATTCTTTAACGAAATGTCCGGATGCTCCACAATATAAACACAATTTCTTAAGCCGCCGCTGTTCTTTTTCTTCTTGACTCAAGGGGCCGCGAACTGCCCCTATTTGCATCGGTTCCACCTCAGAACTCGATCCCGAAAATTTTCCTCCTTCGGTACGGATTCTATCGAAACGAGGGAAATTCACTTTAAACTATCTTTTCTTTTCTCCTTTTCTTTCAGAATTGCGAAAGTCAAACTCCAAAACTAGATCTACCAGCGCGGACAGCTCAGTAGGACGACTTGGAATCTGAGCGAGGGAATCCTTTAGTTTGTCACGCAATCCTCTATAAAAGAGAGCTGCTCTTTTTTCTGCGGGCCAATTAGTTTCTACTAGGAGTTTGTTCAACTGCGTCAGATAGGTGATTAAATCTCTTGTACCTTGACTGAGTTCGAGCAATTCATTATCAGTGGCCTGGGATATTCTTCGCCTGTCAAATATGCGAAGAAATTCAGCTTTGAACAAATCTAAATCACATAGAGAAGGATCATCCCTCTAGACCAAGGGCATTGCCCAATTTGCTTTGTCCCCTCCTAAATAGGATAAAATAAAGGCTACCTTGGACTGTGCGTCGGGAAATAAGGTCGGGCGACACAAAGTGTAATGAGCATTGGGTCAAAAACAATTGGGCCTTTTGCGGGTCTCCTTGAAATCTCTCAGGAGCTGCTAAAGGGATTAATGGGGAAACTGAATGAATTACTTGTGTCACTGTACGGGAATCTTGTACTGGACTAGACTTACTGGCAGTGGAGGAAGAAGCTGCAGGGTCCCCCATCGCCAACCCTTCCTCCTTGTGAGAGAGGAGCATAGTTTCCTGACGAGAAGCTACCAACTCGAGTTTTAAACTCTTGTTTTCTTCTCTAACTGCACCAATATCTTTCTGAATTCCCTCTAGCATCTCACCTAACGCCTTTAAATTTAACCCCTCAGCCATATTGCTCATGCGAAGTAACTACGTGGGCACTACAATCTGTCAGAACCCAATTGTCTTCGCAGGAGCAAATGGCCGCTGATCCCAACGCCCGCCCGCCGGTGACACCACGCTTCTGACAGTGCAACGTCACCAACAGGGGGGAAAGGAGAATTAGAAGAGAAAAGAAGAGACACTCCTAGTAACTGGCTTCCTCTGCTGCTGGTGAACCTATTTTCTATGTAGCGTTCTTCTTCGGCCACAAAGGGGAGCCTAATGCACACAGGGAAGAAACCTTAACACCACAACATTGCTATACAACTAACTTGGAATACTCTAAATTAGACTCTTCCTACCAGGTTCTTGTGGGAGTATTGCCTCTCTTCTGTATATTGTATACCTCTGCAGTGTTTTGTAGTATTAATCACTATCTGCAATGGAGAGAGAATACTTTAACAACTTACACTCTAGTCGGTGGACTTACACTAACGTCTTTCTCTGGTAAATACCTTTAAACACTGAAGAGATAGTCTTTGGGTCGTTACTCTTTTATACAGTAGTAAGTCTATATGTAAGTTTATATTTCGTTGATTCCGTTACAACTGCAGGCTTAGTCTATAAGAATCTTCCTTTTTTTAGCAACGCGCAAAAGGGAACAAGGGAGGTAAGAAAGGAAAGGAGAGGTAAAGCGCAAAGGAAGGACAGAGCTGGTTAACGGATAAGTCGCTGCGTAGCTTCCATGGAGGAATCTTACTTGAGAACTGCAGAACAGAGTCCGACTCTGTCACCTCACGAACTCACTGCTTGGCTGAATCTGAGGATTCCACTTCCTAGAATTATATTCTCAGGATGCGGCAACTGAAATTCCGGCGGTCTTCACTGAACGCAGCAAACGCTGAACTTTAGAATCTTCGAACTGTAGCTCTGAAGAATCCGTAGGGTTACAGAGTCTGAATGGTACACTCACTAAGGCAACTAGAGTCTCCAAATCACTAACTGTGAAGTCTGAGGAAAACCGAACTCTCACGCACTTCACAAATGCGATGAAACTGTTCGAATGTGCATTCACGAACAAGGCTAAATTGAAGTGCGCAGTTTAGTTTGCGCACAATTCTCTTATACACTAGACCGCTCAAGAAACACTAGCCAGGCGAGAACTCCCAGCCACTGCGGCGGCCATCTTAGTACTGTTGATTAACGTTAAATGTCGTACCAAGTGTTGACCAAACTTGGTTTAACAATGATTTGGGTTTTGTTCTTGTGAAGCAAAGGTGGGGACTTAGTCCCTATCATAGCCACGGTAAGATTCCTGACACAGTGGTGACAGATGAGTCACTTCTGGGATGAGTTGGCCACATGGGAGAGGCGGAGATTAGAGGTCTCCGGCGGAGTCTGGGCTCCACATCAACCTCCTGGAGCTGCGGGCGATTTGTCTGGCGCTGAAAGCATTCCTTCCTTCTGTTAAAGGAAGAGTAGTGCAGGTGTTAACGGAAATTCCCACCTCCATGTAGTACTGCAACAAACAGGGCGGTTTGGGCTTGTGGACCCTATGTCAAGAGGCTCCCGCCTTTGGCCGTGGCTGGAACATAGGTTCATGTCCCTGCTGGTTCAACACCTGGCAGGTTCACTGAACACTAGGTCGGACGAACTCAGCTGCTGGTGCATGATGGATCACAAATGGCATCTTCACTCGGAGGTGGTGCAAGGTCTCTTTCAGCAATAAGGAGAGCCATGGTTAGATCTGTTTACCACCGAAGAGAACGTTCAATGTCAGCAGTTCTGCGTGTTGAAATTTCCAAGGCTGCACTCGCTCAGCGACGCTTTTAGTTGCGAGTGGAATTGCGGTCTTCTATACGGCTATACTACTTCTGCCCAGAGTGCTGAAGAAGATCAAGCGCGACCGGGCCCAAGTCATTCTTGTGGCTCCCGATTGGGCATGCAGAGTCTGGTATCCAGAGCTCTTCAACATAGCCATTGAGCCTCCGATCCTACTGCCTCTTCTTGAGGAACAGTGGATGTTTGTCCACCCAACCTGTCCAGCCTCCACCTCCTTGCATGGAGATTGAGCGGGGACTGCTGACCTGCCTCCTGAATTTTTGTAATTTCGTCCTGGTAGCCAATCAATCAGTCAGTCATTTGTAAAGTGCACTACGTACCCGCAAGGGTCTCAAGGCGCTGGGGGGGGGGGGGGGGGGGGGCTGATCGAACATCCAGGTCTTAAGCATCCTCCTGAATGTCAGTAGGTCTTGGGTCTGTCGTAGGCTCAGTGGGAGGGTGTTCCATGTCTTGGCGGCTTGGTGGGAGAAGGATCTCCTGCCAGTGGTTGTTCTTCGGATGCGCAGGACGGTGGCGAGTGAGAGGTCGGCGGAGCAAGGCTGGCAGTTGGGGATGTAGAAGGAGAGCCGTCTGTTGAGGTTGGCTCAATGGTCCCCTTAGGGGTACCAGCTCCCTGAAGAACAACAGAACAACTTGTATGAGGAATTGCCGAAGGCCGGTGGGGTAGACACTTCACCCAAAACTGGCCTGGTCTTTCCTCCTACCATGGCTATTGAGGAAGGGATCCTATTCTTTGATGGTGGTGAATAGGGCAGCTGAGGTTTCGGGCCTTCAGTTCCCCACAGTAACGGTCAAGGAGAACGTCAATAGAGGTGCTTCAGCCAGGAATTTTGCAGCGTAAATCTTTTCTGGATTCACATGCTGTGCATTATTCCGCCATCTATTGGTTGGGTATGGAATTCTCTCCCAAAAACATTTGTCTTTCTACTCTTTTTGTTTTTATGTTGATGGTGGATGTCGACGGACCTCCATTTGGTGTCCCCTTGTGATGTCGTCGTGCTTCCTCCAACAGTTCCCAACTTTGGTCACCATCTTCATATTTATTTTGATTTTTTTCCTTTCCTTCCTTGCAAGTGTCATGCGTGTATTTTTTGACATAGAAGCATGAACACACTAGGGTAAAAAAATTAAAACGCATCCTTATTTTAAATCTCATAGGTTGCTTTTTCACTTGAAGACCTGTACAGATGTTACTGATAAACCACAAGACTTTGGGTTGAAACTTTGACCAACTATCTATTGGTTGCCTTTACGGACTCTGTTTCCCTTAAGCCCTACTCTCACTGTATCAAACAAAGGAATGCCATTAGACAGTCTGTTCAGAGAAAAATGTTGTACTAAATCTGTATATTGTTTTGTCATTCTGTTTCACTTATTGCACTGCACAAGCACTCACATCTTTCAGCTTTGGGTAGCCTCCTCTGTTTCATGCAATACTTTTGATTTGCAAATGTTTCTAATACAAGAACATTTATAACTTATACAGTATTTGCGTGTTCTTGCTTTGAAGTTCCTTCATATGTCTTTCTATGAATATTCTTGTATCTAATGTGATTTATACCCTGAATATATAGTTAATAATCATCCGTATTTTTTATAACTGGCTTGCACCAACAGTACATTCCATGTAGGCTAGACCATCCCCCTGCCTACTTTCTTTGCTCCATGTGATCCCTCCAAAGAGGAGGAGAGACTCCACCACCTGCACCCAAAGAAAGCAATGTCGATCTACCTGGACTGCACAAGAGAAAACAAGGTGGACAATCAACTTTTTTTTGGCTATGCAGGAACTAAAAAGGAAAGGCAGCGCAAAAAAGGACCATCTTGTGATCAATCATTCTGTGCATTGAGATCTGCTATACAATGGCCAAGAAGCTGCCCCTGAGGGCTTTACAAAAAAGGGGGTTTGAACCCATGCAGTCGCAGGGACCTGGGCGCTATATGGTACATATACAAGTCCCCGCAAGGGAAGCGTATTTTAACCTACATACACTTGAGATATTCTGGACTAACAACCATCTAATTAAATAATAAAAAGAATTTTAAGGTATTGTCATTTATTAATCAACACCGAATAATTGCCATTGGCAAATTACAATCACATAAAATTACAAGCCCCAAAGGGGGAAGGAAGGAGAGGGAAGGAGGGGTGTGCTCGAGGGAGTGTAAGGTCGAGGAAAGTAAACACAGTCCCAAGTAAGTACTAATTACAATATTGCAAATAAAGTTGTGACAATTATAATACAAAAGCCCAAAATAAAGGCGTACATTGGAACTTATTAAACAATTGACATTCAACGGTCACATACAACATTCGGAATTATCGGGGGCATGTGCCGGAGGTCCAAGGAAAGAAACAACCGTCGACGTTTCGACCCCTATCTATAGCGGTTCCTGCGGAGTTTTTGCACGACCGGCGTAGACGGCAACGTCTGTTTGGGCATCTGTTTAAATCTCATTAAGGCTGATGGAACGAATATACGTGCCTTTCCTGACCTGCGGACCAAATGACGGCTTTTACTCTTGATGACACCCGGGCCGGATATAAGTTCTACAATTGATTTTTTTCCCCCTCCCACTGTCAACTCGGAGCGACTTTTATCGCAATCCAATTGCCCCATGGTTTCAACTTAATCCACGGTTGCTGTTCTCCAACGCCCTTTCAT
Source organism: Lissotriton vulgaris (assembly GCF_964263255.1). NCBI lineage: Eukaryota > Metazoa > Chordata > Amphibia > Caudata > Salamandridae > Lissotriton > Lissotriton vulgaris. The sequence goes on along the minus strand of NC_141691.1, from coordinate 1,047,873,656 downwards.
CCCGTGCTTGTTGCCTGCACCGATTTTGAACTTGATTAATGACGACTGTGGTTCAACTACTGACTTACCATTCGTCTTAACCTTTGAAGCATGTTTGCAAATTTTTACCGCTGAGATCGACCACGACACCCTGCGTGGCTTACTCTCCTTCCACGTTCAGAGCCCAGCTGGGCCTTTACTCCATGATAGGATTGCCCCACTCCTTCCCCTCCCCATTGTAGATGTCCTGATGAAGACCCCGACAAAGGACTCAATATAGCCTATAGATAGGGGTCGAAACGTCGACGGTTGATTCTTTCCTTGGACCTCCGGCACATGCCCCCGATAATTCCGAATGTTGTATGTGACCGTTGAATGTCAATTGTTTAATAAGTTCCAATGTACGCCTTTATTTTGGGCTTTTGTATCATAATTGTCACGACTTTATTTGCAATATTGTAATTAGTACTTACTTGGGACTGTGTTTACTTTCCTCAACCTTACACTCCCTCGAGCACACCCCTCCCTCCCTCTCCTTCCTTCCCCCCTTTGGGGCTTGTAATTTTATGTGATTGTAATTTGCCAATGGCAATTATTCGGTGTTGATTAATAAATGACAATACCTTAAAATTCTTTTTATTATTTAATTAGATGGTTGTTAGTCCAGAATATCTCAAGTGTATGTAGGTTACAATACGCCTCCCTTGCGGGGGCCCCCTGAGGGCTGGCGGTCTCACTCCATCAGAGCCACGGCTACACTCACTGCGGTAGCGTGCGGCGTCCCGTCCGGGACATCTTTCAGGCAGCAAAGGCGGCCTCACTTCTCATGTTTAACAAACAGTACTCCTAGACAGTCAGGTCTGTTGTGACGGGCACTTCTCCCGTTCGGTCCTGCCGGACTTGCTAATCTAATTGGATTTGCAGTCCCACCTCTGGGGAGGTATTGCTTGGGTATCTGTTCTGTGGTAAGGAATCTGTGGCTAGAAGTCTCTATGAAAATTAAAAAATTACTTGCCTTCAGTAATGCCTTATCTAGTAGAAACTCTATCAAGCCCCAGAATCCCTACCGAACCTGCCATCGTCCCCGCTCTGCGAACCATTTATGCTGTAGGGAACACCCTTTTCTGGGTCTTAGTTTGTCACACCAGTGATTCAGTGCTCATCGTACCTCTATGCTCCTGGTGTGGAATGTCACAAAAGTAAGTGACGTTAGCATGCTAAGGTGGCAGCTATATACGTACTGTGCATGTCACCTCTGGTGAGGCTAAAGATACATGGAGCTGAACAGCACCACCTACCGGCATTCATAAGTCCTGCTTGAAAATCTTCTGATCGAGTCTGACACCTAGGGATTATTCTGTGGTAAGGAATCTGAGGCTAGATTGTCTCTACCAGATGTGCATATGCTGGGTTTGGTTGGTGCCAGAGAAAGTGACTGAAAAAATGTGAAACATACTTTAAGCCAAGCATGCAAAATTCAAAGCCTATTGACAAGATATGTTTGCACACATTTTACATATTTCTACATTAACTTGGTTTTTTTGTTTGTGGAATGTTTAGATTACCAGATACTCTTCAGTGTGCCATTGTTCTATGTGGTTGGAGGGGCAAGACCTCAATCCGCTCGTTTGTGCCAAAGAATGAGAGACTCCATTATCTGCGTATGATGGGAGTGGATGTATTTCGAGAGAAAAGAGAGGACGGTAGAAAAGGCGCTGGGGACAGTAAAAGCTGCACAGAAAACGTAGAAGAGCAAGAAGTGGATTCAGAGTGTAAAACTGAGACAAGTGAAGTGGAAATGGAGACAAAACCGTGCCCGGACTCAGAGGAGGGTGACCTTAAAGTTGAGAATAAACCTGAAGGGGTTCAGCTTGATGAAGTTGAAAATAATTCAGTTTCTAAGATAAAAGATGATGACTAACAGAATGTTTTAAAATGTTAAAAACGTACATTCTTGGTAGGGGCTGTATCAGCTGATAACTTGATAAAATGATGACTATCGTATTCAATGTGAATACCTTAATATTTTTTTAAGGGACTATTTTTCTTTAAGAACTGGTTTTTGCACATTACTATTATAAGCCTTTTAGTAATTTGTTTTTATATCATTTGAGATGTAAATCTTAAGTGTACTGTTTGATTTTTCTTGTAACCAGAATAAAAAGAAAAATATTGTTTAGAAGTTTCTGCAGTGACGTATTTACTACATGTTGTTTCTGAGAGACATTAATCCTTCCTCATGCTTCTTAGGTCTATTTTCGAACACACAGCTGTCGAACCATGTATACATACATGCAATGGGCTTTTGAATCCGCCCTTTTCCTTTGTTGGATTTTTTTAACCAGCTTCTTTTAGTCATTGAAACTTTTTGATACACTTAGAGACCATTAGTTATGCATTTCTTACCTTCGCATTACCACCAGGCGTCAGACTGGATCTGGAGAATTTTTTCGGAGCAGTATCACTGCGCATTGGTAGGTGGCATCGGTCGACTCTGCATTTGTTGTTGGTGTCGTGATCGCCGGGATGATCCTGCGGTATCTACTTAGACGCTGCCCTCACGCGTTGACGTCAGTTCTTTCTATTTCCGTCCCAGCCAGCGTAGATCCGGAGAGAGCGGTACCCCTAGTCACTTTTTGACTACTTTTTTCGACTTTTTTGAGTCATTCGACTCCTGGTGCACGCAGACATATCCCGTCCTCGAACCGGCTTCAAGGCTTGCGACTCCTGTCGCAAATTAATGTTGGTTACGGACCCGCACCTTGGGTGCCTTTGGTGTTTGGAGCGCAACCACCACCCGAAGTCGTGCTCCGACTACCAGGCCATGAACCCAAAGTCTTTGCGGGAGTGGTCCCAAAAGCTTCTTGAAGCCCGGCAGTCCGCTCCGCCCTGCTCGAGGTCCCGCTCGAGAGGGAAGTCATGGAGCCACACCCCCACTCATCATCGATGTCTTCGCCTTAGGGAAAGTCGAAGCACAAAAAGAAGGCGAAGAAGCATTGTCGCTGTTCACATTCTACCCGTCCATCGGCCGACACAACATGGAATCAGGAAGGATGGTAGTCTTCCAGCTCCCCCCCAGGGAGCCTGTTGAGTCGACTCGGAGACTCCCGCCCTTCCCAGGAGCCGGACTGCCCCTACCCAACGTTGTCATTTTCACGAAGACCTCCACTCAATCTTTAGGCAGCCCAACTTCCCTGGCGCGCCTTTGGGCCCTGCGGACTCGGCTGGGGACTCTAGGCCTTCAATGCCGACTGCTTCGATCCTGGCACTGCAGGGCCCCCAGGGATTCAGGTCTGGATCGGCACAGGTCGACCTTACGACACCTCCGGGGTCGAATCCTCTGACAACCCCTCCGATACCGCTTGTGTCCCCAGCCAGCATCTACCCTGGCCTCCATCCTGACCTGGACACGGAGCCGGACCAGCGTCGACCAATGCCGGATCCGGTGCCAAGTGGTACTTTTGTGCCAGTGTTTTATCCTGGTGTTCCTTATCACCCTGAGAGACAGCTGGACGAGGAGGACTGGGAGGGATCTGGTGACCCTTTAGCTGACCAGTTGAGTGAACCGGACTGGAGAGAGGAGTTGGTGATGCCAGTGGTCTGGATACTTCACCAGAACCTGGTATGCTTTCTCCCCCTTCCGTGACAATGGAGGAGGGAGCCTCATACGCAGTGGCGTTGCATAGAGCAGCTGAGGCCTTGAACCTTGAGCTTCCTTTGGTGGCGGTCAGGAATAACCTCCTGCCCGAGGTGCTTCAACTAGCAGAGGTTTCTTCGGAGCCCTCTCCTGCCATTTAATGAGGCCCTTACTGGCATCCTTCAGGGCACCTGGTTGAAGCCCAGCACAGGGGCTTCTGTAGCTAGGATGATTGCCCGATGCAGCCACCCTTCCCCGGGCGACCCACTTTAACTCTCCCAACACTCTACCCCGAGAGCTTGGTGGTCCAAAACTCTACCTCTAAGGGCGCATTCCCTACTGCTTCTCCAGATAGGGAATCCAAATAGCTGGACCATCTTGGGAAGTTGTTCTCCTCCGCCAGCTTGGGACTGCAGTCCCTGTACACTGCATGTCTTTTGGGCCGTTATTCCCACTCTGTGTGGGATACAGTTGCGCAGGTGCTGTCACAGTGCCCGGAGGAGGCCTGGGCCACTCTCTCCCACGCTGTCGCTGAGGGTAGAGATGCAGCGAAGTTCGCCATTGGGTTTGGGGTGGACACAGCAGACTCGCTAGGCAAAACAATTTCAACATCAGAAGCCCTGAGATGCTGCACTTGGCTGAGATCCATTGGCTTTTCGGGTGATGTTCAGTTGACTCTTTTGCACATGCCCTTTGTTGGCCATCACTTGTTTTGGCAACAAAGCGGACAACGCGCTCAAGCTCTTTAAGGATTCTAGGGCTCTGGCCAGATCCTTGGGCCTCGCTACCACCTCTCGCCCGCGACGTCTGCTTTTCGCCCCTTTCGTGGCTATGGAAGCGATGCCCCACTATGTTCTTCCCAGAGCCACTCACCTGCACAAACTTTTCAGCCCCTGTGCGGTACGGGACGTGGGACCCAGCATCGTGGGCCAGGGGACCAGCGGGCGAGCCAGTCCACCAGCGCCCCCTCTGCAAAAGCCTCCAAACCCTTTTGGTCTGTCCTTTCCGGGCCACCAGTTGCCAGTGCGTGGCAGGATTCGCCATCACCCGCCACTGGCAAACCATCAAATCGGAGTTGTGGGTTTTGCAGATAGTCTGAAGGGGCTACTCCTCCCCTTTGAGACTACCCCTCCTTCCATGCCACCTCAATTCCATCACATGTAGCAGGATCACTTGGCCCTTCTCCATCAGGAAGTTACGGCTCTCCTGACCCAGGGTGCTATCGGGCGAGTTCCTGCCCCAGAAGTAGGTTGTGGCTTCTATTCCCACAAATTTCTGGTGACCAAGAAGGACAAAGGCCTGCGTCCTATCTTGGATCTCAGGAACGTCAATCGCTTCCTCCGGAAGAAGTTCAAAATGTTGATGTTGGCTCAGGTCTTGTGTGCCCTCGACCCTGGAGACTGGATGGTAGGGTTGGATTTGCAACTCGCCCCAGGCTGTCGTCGCCCACCTCCAGCCTTTTGCGGACTTCCTGCATTCACTGGGGTTCACAGTAAACATGCCGAAGTCACACCGTAACCCTTCTCAGAAACTCCTTTTCATCGGAGCAGTTCTGGACACAGCACAGTTTCTGGCCTATCCTCCTGAGCTGCAAGTCTGGGATATTCAGGCTATGATACAGATTTTTCAGCCTCTATCCCTGGTTTCGGTCAGAATGACTCTGAGGTTGCTGGCCCTCATAGCCTCTTGCATCCTGCTGGTAGATCATGCCAGGTGGCATATGCAGGCTCTGCAGTGGGACCTGAAGTTCCAGGGGGCACAGAATCAGGGGAATCTTTCCGATTGCGTCCAGATCACAGAGGGCACTGCACACCAGTTGCAGTGGTGGCTAACAAACCAGGATTGGGTCACTGGCAGATCCCTCTCCCTTCCCCAACCAGAGTTCACAGTGGTAACAGATGCGTCACTCCTGGGATGTGGCGGCCACATGGGAGAGGCGGAGATCAGAGGCCTCTGGTCTCTGGCAGAGTCTGGGCTCCACATCAACCTTATGGAGCTCTGGGCAATTCGTCTTGCACTGAAGGCATTCCTTCCCTCTGTCCGGGGAATAGTAGTGCAGGTGTTAACTGACAACACCACCAAGTGGTACTGCAACAAACAGGGCGGTGTGGGGTCAAAGACCTATGTCAAGAGGCTCTCCGCCTTTGAACATGGCTGTAACACCAGGGCATATCTCTGGTGGTTTAACACCTGGCAGGTTCCCTTAACGCCAGGGCGGATGCACTCAGCGTAGGTGCATGATTGAGCACCAATGGCGTCTTCACTCGGAGGTGGTGCAAGGTCTCTCTCAGCATTGAGGACAGCCTTGGTTAGATCTATTCGCCACCAAAGAGAATGCGCAATGTCATCAGTTCTGCGCTTTGGAATTTCCAAGGTGGCTCTCGCTAGGCGACGTGTTTTGTCTCGAGTGGAGTTGTGATCTTCTGTACGCCTTTCTGCCTATACCACTTTTGCCCAGAGTGCTGACGAAGATCAAGAGCGACCGGGCCCATGTCTCTTCTTTTGGCTCTGGATTGGGCACAGAGAGTCTTGTATCCTGAGCTCCTACACATGGCCATTGATCCTCCGATCAGACTGCCTCTTCTGGAGGATTTTCTGTTGCAGCAGCAGGGGACGGTTCTCAACCCAAACCTATCCTGTCTCCACCTCCTTTGTATGGAGATTTAGCAGTGGCAGTTGACAGCTTTCGACCTTCCTCTCAAAGTCTGTTATGTTATTCTGGTAGCCAAGCGTCCCTCCACTAAAAAGGTGTACACCTGTAGATGGAACAAATTTGTGGCATGGTGCACAGCACAGACTGTGGATCCCCTTTTCACCCCTCTTTCTGGGGTTCTTATGTTCCTCCTTTCTTTGGCAAGCAGGGCTCTGCTCTAAGCACACTTAAGGGCTATGTATTGGCTATTACAGCCTTTCTTCGGCTTCCTGATCAGCCTTCTCTTTTCAAGTCTCCTATTGTAAATAGATTCTCTAAGGGCAATACTCCTCTCTTTTCGCCTACTCCTTTCATAATGCCACAGTGGGACTTGAATCTGGTTTTTACGTACCTTATTTGCGCTCCATTTGAGCCACTACATAACTGTCCTCTCAGACTTTTAACTTTAAAAACTGCTTTTCTGATTGCCACCATCTCTGCTCGCACGGTGAGTGAGCTTCAGGCTCTGTCTTCTAGGCCTCCTTTCCTGGCTGTTCATCCGGACAAGTTTGTCCTTAGCACTAGACCTTCTTTTTTTTTTTTTCTTCCTAAAGTGGTTACCTCTTTCCACATTTGACAGACCATCACTTTGCCCCCCATCTCATTCTTATCTCCCCCACATCCTTCAAAGGAGGAGGAGAGTCTCCTCTGTCTGGATCCAAAACGTGCGCTAGCTTTCTATCTGGGTCATACAAAACAATTCTGGGTGGATGACCAGCTCTTTATATGCTATATGCGTGTCAATCAATCAATCAATCAATCAATCATAGCATTTGTATAGCGCACTACTTACCCGGAGGGTCTCAAGGCGCTTGGGGGAAGGGGGGGTCTGCTATTGCTCGAGCAGCCAGGTCTTGAGTTGTCTCCTGAAGGCGAGATGGTCCTGGGTCAGCCGGAGGTGGGTGGAGAGGGAGTTCCATGTCTTGGCCGCCAGGTAAGAGAAGGATCTTCCTCCAGCGGTGGCTCTTCGGATGCGTGGTATGGCGGCAAGGGCGAGGCTTGTCAAACGTAGCTGGCGGGTGGGTGTGTAGAAGGTCAAGCGGTCATTGAGGTACTTGGGGCCCAGGTCGTGGAGCTGACGGGGAGCCAGTGCAGGTCCCTCAGGTGTCTGGAGATGGGGCTGCGTCGTAGGATGTCCAGGATGAGTCGGGCTGAGGCATTCTGGATGCGTTGGAGTCTTTTCTGTAGCTTGGCTGTGGTTCCGGCGTAGAGGGTGTTTCCGTAGTCCAGTCGGCTTGTGACGAGTGCCTGGGTGACCGTCTTCCTGGTTTCGGTCGGGATCCATCTGAAGATCTTCCAGAGCGTGCGTAGGGTGTTGAAGCATGATGAGGAGACAGCGTTGACTTGTCTGGTCATCAAGAGGGAGGAGTCCAGGATGAAGCCCAGGTTGCACGCGTGGTCTGTTGGCTTGGGTGCGCTGCCTAGGGCCGGGGGCCACCACGTGTCGTCCCAGGCGGAGGGCGATGGTCCCAGGATGAGGACTTCCGACTTGTCTGAGTACAGTTTCAGGTGGCTGTTCTTCATCCATTCAGCGACGTCTTTCATCCCTTCGTGTAGGCTAGTTCTAGCGTTGGCGGGGTCACTGGTGAGGGAGAGGATCAGTTGGGTGTCGTCGGCCTAGGAGATGATGTTGAGGTTGTGTTGGCGTGCGATGGCTGCAAGGGGTCTCATGTAGACGTTGAAGAGGGTGGGGCTGAGTGATGATCCGTGCAGGACGCCGCAGATGACTTCGGTGGCCTTGGATCGAAACGGGGGGAGGCGGACTCTGTGTTCTTCCGGTGAGGAGTGAGATGATCCATTCCAGAGCCTTCTCTTGGACACCTGTGTTGCTCAGGCGTTGGACTAGGGTGCGGTGGCAGACCGTGTCGAACGCTGCGGAGAGATCCAGGAGGATGAGGGCCGCTGTTTGCCCGTTGTCGAGCAGGGTTCTGATGTCGTCGGTGGCAGCGATGAGGGCGGTCTCGGTGCTGTGGATGGCTCGGAAACCGGACTGCGAGGGGTCAAGGGATCCGTTCGTCTCGAGGAAGGCGGCAAGCTGTCTGTTGACGGTCTTCTCGATGACTGACTTTGGCAGGAAAAGGGAGGAGCGAGATGGGGCGAAAGTTCTTGAGGTCGGTGGGGTCCGCTGTTGGTTTCTTCAGTAGGGCGCTGAGTTCGGCGTGCTTCCAGCTCTCCGGGAAGGTGGCGGCCAAGAAAGGTCAGGCTGTGCAAAAATTGACCACATCTCGGTGGGTCGTTCTTTGCATCAAACTTGTTATTCCTTGGCAAGGAAGGAACCTCCAGTAGAACTGCGCGCCCATTCCACCAGGGTGACGGCAGCCACCACTGCTTTGGGACGTGGAGTTCCTCTTCATGACAACTGTCAGGCAGCCATGTGGGCTACATTGCATACGTTCACCAAACATTACTGCCTGGACAGCCATGTTCAGAGAGACCGCTTCTTTGGCTGTTCAGTTCTACAGGACTTTCTTGTGTGAAGTTAGTTCGCAGACCCAACTGCGGGGTTGGTACTGCTGGGATGTCTATTCTAAGGTAACGAATCCTTAACAAATTGTCTCTTTCAGATGAACAAGTTACTTACCTTTGAGATATATATTAGTTATGGATTCCTTACCGCCCCACCCATCCTCCCAACTGACTAGTAGGGTAAGGGAATTACTTTCAGGGCCCTAGTTTCTGTGAACCAGTGGTCAGTGTCTTGCATGGCTATGTGCTTCTGGCATGGAATGTCATGTAAAGAACCGATGTCAGTGCGAGGGCGGCGTCTAAGTAGATACCGCAACTTCATCCCACAGATCCCGGCACCACAGACAAGCACGAATTCGACCTACGCCACCTACCGACGCGCAGGGTTACTGGTACAAAAAAAATTCTCCAGATCCAGTCTGATGCCTGGGGGTAATTCAAAGGTAAGGAATCCATAACTAATATATGTCTCTTACAGATGTATTGTTACTGAAGGTAAGTCATTTGTTTGTTAGCTCAAGTTGGCGGAGACTACCTGTCTCACCTAATGCTGTTTGTCCTGTTTCAGTGTATCCTTCCGCGTCACTTACAATGTATGCATATGCAATGCATGACAGACTATTTTACATCTCCCTGCCGCCGCCTCATATCCAGTGGGCACACCTATACATGCCTGTCTTTACATATGTTAGAACTTTAAATCTCAACTATTGGCCTTGCCGTCACTTGTTTGTTTCTGTATCCACAAGGACAATAATGTAGTTATGGGACAGCTTGTTGGTTGTACATAATGTATACCCTCACCTGAGCATACTTTTACTCTGCAGAAGCTCGTAAATTAGACCAGTAATTGATGTTATTCTATCAAGAGACTTCACTATGTGTACTGTGACTCATCTTTATTAGACTACCAAAAGACATATATATACATTGCTAGCATAATATGAATACCTAACCCTAGATCTTGTTATGGTAATTTGTCTTTTATATCTTCCATAAATGCAATTAATATTTGAACTCCATGCACAGTACCCTCATGGCTCAAGTAGTGCCCTTTTGATATTACATTTGTATCTAATTTTCTCTGCAACACCGTGCATACCTTGCTGTGAGCAAAAAGTCAGAAGGGTTGCACATATTTTGCATTGGGGAAACTGCTGATATTTTAACATCTTGCAAAGGAAACTGCATATGAAATTTTGTACGGTCAAGGTGTATACATAGTAATATTACAAATTATACTATGCCCCCCGCCCAGTGGTAAAATGAGTTATCAGCTTGGGTAGAATGCAGCTTTGTAACAAAGACAACCAGATATTCCCTAGTAGACTAGAAAAAAATGCAATAGCAAAGCCAATATATCTTGGGTGCAAAATGCTAAGTTTGTTTGCTTTGAGATTATTTTTTTGCAATCACATGCATGTGAAGATGCATGCTGGGTTTTCTGATAAAGAAAACCTATTTCAAGAAAGATACAGATGTCACAACACATCCACATGTCATGATTCAAGGTTTGTCATGCTGTCAGTCAATTTTAATTTACCAGTCTAACTTGAGATGCCAATGTTAGCTCCATATGTTAAAATATTAATAAAAGATTTTTTTTAAAGCGTGGAAAAGATTGCAAGCGTCCCTGAATGTATGTGTCTGTGTGTGTGTGTGTGTGTGTGTGTGTGTGTGTATATATATATATATATATATATAATACTGAAAAAAACAGGTTTCTGGTGGATACATCTGCCAGTGGATTCCTCACCTTGTGACTATCCCCTGCGCCAGCAGTATTCAGCAAGCCCGGCTTCGCTCGCAACTCCGCTGACGTCACTGGAGCCATAAGAGAGCCTTGTCGGCATGATGACGTCAGCTCCCTTTTTTCCACGGCGTCGACGCTAACGGGTTTTCTAGGACTCTCCGTAGTTTCGCTTGATACTTTGTGTTTCTTGCTGTATTCCTGTGCTTCTTCTTGTTTCCTTTCAAGGATGTCCTCGTGGAAGTACGGGTTCAAGCCCTGCAGGGAGTGCGGAGGACATATGTCCATTACAGATCCACACGAGGATTGTTTGGTGCCTGTCGTTGGGTCATGATGTCGAGGGATATGCTTGCTGCAGGAAAATGAATCCGAAGGCACTAAAGGAAAGATGAGCTAAGCTCTTCATGGCAAGGATGAGGAAGGAGAAGAGGTAGAAGGTCGAGGTCAGGTCTTGTTCCAGTTCGAGGTGGGGCTCGAAGTAGATGTCGGGGTATGCCTCGAGAGCCAAGAAGCACAAGAAGAGGCATTCTTCAAAACGCCATTCTGATAAAGAAGCGGCGCCGAAGTCGACCTCTCCATCTTGTCGACGCCGTAAGGACTTTGTGTCTCCTTCTCCCTCGAATCCAGCTTCTCCTGCAAAATCTGCTTCTCCTGCAACCTCCCCACCTCGATCTCCGCGCTGGTTCCTTCACCGACTTCAGGACATTCTCCGGCTCCAGTAGAAGAGGTTCCTGTGCCGGATGAGCAGACGACTCCATTGGCTCCACCGTCGGCGCCGGCTGGCCTGAACACGGTAACGCCTGCGTCAGTTTGTCCCGGGGGCCTATCCTCCTTTCCCTTGTCCGGGTCAGGATCCATCGCATTTCTTAATGCTATGTATGGAGTTTTCCATAGAGCTAGGTACCCCTCTGGAGCGCCTTCGGGTCCCATGGGTCCATTAGCGTTTAATCTGGGGGTTCCTCATGCCTATGCCCAGGCCCCTTTCATGCTGTTTCTTCCGGCAGCGCCGTCTTGGAATTTCCCAGTGCCGAGGACGTCTTCGCCGTTTCCATCTTCTCTGGCGTTGTCAGCTCGACCTCGTTTGGCGCAGGCTGTGCCGACGGATCCGTGTAGGACGCCGGCTCCGAATCAGTATTGGCTCCATCGACGCCGGTACCTAGAATAAGGTCTAGGAGAGAAGCCCAGAGGGTTATAGAGGAGCAGAGGTATCAGTTGGAGGAAATGGAGGAAGGTGAGGTTCAAGACTCAGATGACTATTTTACAGAATTAAGGGAAGCAAGTGGCCTTGATGTTTCACCAGAGTGGGAACTTTCGCCTACATCTGACACTCCATCAAAGGATGTGGTCCCCTACCACACAGTGATCAAAAAGGCAGCAGAGCTTTTGGATCTTCAGCTTCCTACTACCGAGTTTAATTCGAACATTTTAACAGAAGTTCTTCATTCACCTTCTTCTGTAATAGAGCCTTTACTGCCATTCAATGAGGCAATCACTGAGCCTGTAATGGAGGTCTGGTGCAAGCCATTTTCTGCTCCGGCAGTTTCAAAAACTATTGCCAGGAGGTACAGGGTGGCTCCAGGGGATCCTGATTTTTTATCTCCTCATCCTTCTCCTGAGAGTCTAGTGTTTCAAGCTGCCTGTTCAAAAAGATCTTAAGGAGCCTTTCCACAGGTTCCGGCTGACAGGGAGTCAGAGAAACTCGACCAGTCTGCAAAGAAAGTATTTTCTTCGGCAAGCATGGCCCTTAAGTCCACTAATGCCACCTGCCTTTTGGGTCGCTATATCCATGCTTTAATGGATTCGACGAAACAACTTGCGCCTAAGTTGTCCGAAGAAGATAGAATTTTAATGAGGTATTACAAGATACTCAAGCGGTGGCACGTCAAGTAATACAAAGTGGTTTAGGCACTGCTGACTCACCAGAATCATGGGTGGCTACTAGGAGTGCATGGCTGAAATCATCAGAGTTCTCCTCAGATGTTCAGGCTATGCTTTTAGACCTTCCATTTGATGGTTTAGGACTTGTTGGGAAAAAAGCGGATGCTGCTTTAGAGAAATTTAAAGACAGTAAAGCAACAGCCAAATCTATTGGTCTTCAGGCTCAATCTAGAGGCTTGTCGTTCAGGAGGTACAGAGGATTTGGGAGGTCATCCTTTCAGACCTATAGACAGCCGCAGCAACAGTAGCAGCAAAACACCTTATATAAATCCTACAGGGGCAAGAACAGAGGTCGCCCACGAGGCCGTCAGCCCTCCTCCTCTTCCTCTACCTCTCCCCCTCTTGCCACAGCAAAGCAGCCCTAGATCCGCCATTTTGGATTCTGTTGGTCCTGTGGGGGGTCGGCTTACTCATTTTCTGCAAGTTTGGGAATCGGTCTCTACAGACCTTTGGGTTCTCAATCTTGTGGATAATGGGTATGCTCTTCCCTTTCGGGAATTCCCTCCAAATTACCCTCCTTGCCAAGGGGCTTGCTCGAAGGACCACTTTCTTCTCCTGCTGGAGGAAGTCCTAACTTTACTGAAAAATGGTGCGATAGAGGTGGTGCCAGAGCGGGAAAGGGGTCAGGGATGCTACTCCCAGTATGTCCTGATTCCCAAGAAGGATGGCAGGCTGCGTCCAATCCTGGATCTCAGTATCTTGAACATTTTTCTGAAGCAAGAGAAGTTCAAGATGCGCACCCTTGCGCAGGTTCTTCAAGCGCTGCACTAAGAGGACTGGATGGTGTCGATCGACTTGCAGGATGCGTATTTTCTTATCTCGATCATGAAGTCGCGCAGGAAGTATCTCCGTTTTACTGTAGGGTCACAACATTATCAGTTTGCGGTTCTCCCATTTGGACTTACTACTGCACCTCGAGTCTTCACCAAGGTGATGGCAGTGGTGGCAGCCCATCTCAGGAGATCGGGGATTCCAGTTTTCCCCTATCTGGACGACTGGCTGCTCAAAGCAGAGTCACCAGTGAAGGTGCTACATCATCTGCAGGTGACAACCCAGCTGTTGTACAAATTGGGTTTTTCGATAAACGTGCCCAAGTCTCACCTCGTGCCCTCTCAGCGCAACCTGTTCATAGGGGCGGTACTGGACACTACTGTGTGTCGAGCATTCCCACCTCCTCAAAGCATTCTCGACATACAGGACATGATTCCCTTGTTTTACAATGGAGCGGTTGTTCCACTCCTGAAGGTCCTTCGGTCTGTTTGCTTCCTGCATTCTGTTGATCAACCATGCACGCAGGCACATGAGGGCGCTTCAGTGGTGCCTCCGCAGGCAGTGGTATTAGCACAGCGGAGATCTCAGGGAGTCTGTGAGGATCTCCAGAGAAGCTGCAGCGGATCTGTCTTGGTGGAGCGTGGAAGGTAATCTAGCTCAAGGAAAGCCCTTCCATCTTCCTCCATCGGTTGCCACAGTGATAACAGATGCATCTACCTTATGGTGGGGTGCTCATCTGGAGGGTCTGGAGATCAAGGGACTTTGGTCTCCAGAGGAAAGGTTGCTTCACATAAACCTTCTAGAGTTGCAGGCGATTCGTTTGGCGCTCAAGGCCTTCCTCGCTTCCCTTCACGGTCGGTTGATACAAGTCCTGACGGACAACACTACCACAATGTGGTATGTCAACAAGCAGGGGGGGAGTGGGTTTGCATGGTCTCTGCAGATTCTCTGCATCTCTGGTCCTGGGTTCAGGATTATCAGATTTGTCTGATGGCAAATCATTTGGCCGGAGTTCTGAACGTGTGTGCAGACAATCTGTCGGCAGTTCTATGCCGACCACGAGTGGATGCTTCATCCTGAGGCGGTTCGTCACGTCTTCCGGACGTGGGGAACTCCTTGGTTGGACCTGTTTGCCACTCACGAGAACACTCACTGCCCGTCATTCTGCAGTCTCCAGTATCCGATACAGGGAGCTTTAGGGGAAGCTTTTCAGTTGAGATGGGACTCACATCTCCTTTATGCTTTTCCTCCCATACCCTTGATTCCTCGGGTTCTGAGGAATATTCACCAAGACCGGGCCAAAGTCCTATTGATCGCCCTGGATTGACCAAGAAGGGTGTGGTATACAGATCTTCTCCACCTCTCCTCGTGCCCTCCGCTCAGTCTCCCTCTCAGGGGAGACCTCCTCTCGCAGTTGCAGAGTTGCAGGGGCAGGTTCTACACCCCCACCTCCAGAGCTTACACCTTCATGCCTGGAGATTGAACGGGGAAACCTGAATTCTTTTTCTCTTCCTTCTGACGTGGTGGACGTTATTCTGTCCGCCAGAAGTCTCTCCATCAAGTCTATATATTCCTATAGGTGGTCCAAATTTGTTCATTGGTGTGGGGAAAAGTCTATTGACCCTTTGAGGGCTCGCTTATCCAACACCCTTCAATTTGCTCTTTCTCTAGCCCAGCAGGCTGTTGCTACTGTGAAGGGTTATTTATCAGCTTTGTCAGCGTTCCTTTGCTTGCCTGACCAGCCGTCTTTGTTTAAATCGGCCATTGTGTTAGGATTCATTAAGGGCCTTACCAACAAATATCCGCCCACTCCATTTATTGTGCCTCAATGGGACTTAAATCTGGTCTTAACCTACTTGATGGGTTCTCTTTTTGAGCTTTTACACAAGTGTCCCTTGAGACTATTGTCTTTAAAAACTGTATTTCTTGTTGCCATTACCTCATCAAGGAGGGTAAGTGAGCTTCAAGTTCTGAGTTCAAAACCCCCATTCTGATGGATACATCTTCCAGTGGATTCCTCACCTTGTGAATATCCCCTGCGCAGCAGCTAATCGGAAACTTTTGTAGCTCTCCATGACGGCGTGGTCATGGACGACGTCACAGGATCCATAATAGGGCCTCGTCGGCGTGATGACGTCCGTTCCCTTTTTTCCGCGCCGTTGACACCAACAGTTTTTTGGGACTCTCCATAGTTACATTGTAGTTTCCAGTGTTCTAGTCTATTCTTGTTTCCTTTCTAAAATGTTGGGAAGAAAGTCCGGTTTTAAGCCCTGTAGAGAGTGCGGGAAACGTCTATTACTGACCCGCATCAGGACTGTTTGGTGCTTCTTATCTTCCGATCACGACGTCGAAGAATGTGCGTGCTGTAGGAAGATGAACCCAAAGCCATTGAAGGAAAGGGAGGCGAAATTGTTTATGGCCAAAATGAAGAAAAAAGAGAAGAAAGCGAGTAAAAGAAAATTAAGATCGAGGTCTCGATCCGAATCCAGGTCCGGTTAGAAGTCGGCTTCGGGGCATTCGAAGTCGAAGAGGCATAAAAAGAAGCATCATTCTTCAAGGTGCCGCTCTGATAAAGAATCTGCGCCAAAGTCCTCTTCTCCTCGGCATCGCAGAGATGTCGTCGATCCATTGCCTTTGAATCCAGCTTCACCATTGAAGGTTGCGACTCCCGAAGTCGAGGTCTCTCGATCTCCGACGCCGGCTCCCTCGGATTCGGTTCACTCTCCGGATCTTGGTGAGTTTGAGCCAGAGCATGAGGATCAGGAGCAGCCTGAAGAGGTTCCTTTATTGGCGCCGGCTGGCCCGACTCCAGGAGTACCGGCTTCAGGGACGACGCCGTGTAATTATCCTCCATTCCCGGCTCCAGGTCAGGACCCATCGCATTACCTTAACGTAATGTTTGCGAGGACAATGTACCCATCTGGTGCACCTGCGGGTCCCATGGGTCCTTTTGCATTTAATTTGGGTGTTCCCCAAACCTATGCCTAGACCCTGCTTATGCCCTTTTTGCCAGCGACGCCGTCCTGGAACTTTCCGGCGCTGAGAGCCCCGACACCGTATCAAGAATCTCTGGCGCCATATCGAGATTCTCCGGCGCCGTCTAGTCGTCCTCGTTTGGAGTCTGTGGCGCCGTCGGATCCGTGTTCTACGCCGATCCCGAGGCCGACTGAGTCGGTCATGGAGCCATCGACTCCAGCCCCCAGGATCCGCTCCAGGAGGGAAGCCCAGAGGGCTGTAGAGGAGGATTGCTATCGGCAAGAGATAGAGGAAGGTGAACTTCCTGAATCAGAGGACTATTTTGCGGAGTTAAAGGACGCAAGTGGCCTTGATGTCTCACCTGAGTGGGATTTTTCTCCTGGCCCGGATGCTCCCTCTAAGGGTGCAGCTTCCTATCATATGGTGGTGATAAAAGCTGCGGAGTTATTGGACATTACTCTGCCTTTTACGGAGTTTAAATCCAATCTTCTGACTGAAGTGTTGCATTCTCCCTCATCTCTGTCTGAACCTCTATTACCATTTAATAAGGGCTATTTTGGAACCAGTGTTGGAGGTTTGGAAGAAGCCTTTGTCTGCTGCGGTCTCCAGGACTGTGGCACGGAGGTATAGGGTGGCACCTGAAGATCCAGAGTTTTTGTCGGCTCATCCTTCGCCTGAGAGCCTAGTAGTGCAGGCGGCTTGTTCAAAGAAATCTTATGGGGCTTTTCCTCCGGATCCGGCTGACAGGGATTCAAAGCGCATTGACCAGACTGCCAAAAAGGTATTCTCATCTGCAAGCATGGCGCTAAACTCCACAAATGCTACCTGCTTGATGGGAAGATATATCCATGCCTTGATGGATTCTTCTAAGCAGTTGCTACCGAAACTGTCTGATGAAGATAGAAAAAATTTTCAGGAAGTTTTGGAAGACACCCAGGCTCCTGCTCGTCAAGTTATCCAGCGCGTCCTAGATACGGCTGACTCAGTGGCAAGGATTATGGGTTCTGCAGTAGGTACGAGAAGAGGGGCTTGGTTGAAGTCTTCAGACTTTTCTTCTGATGTGCAAGCTACTCTGTTAGACTTACCTTTCGATGGCACAGGACTCTTTGTTAAGAAGACGGATGCCGCTCTTGAGAGATTCAAAGATTGCAAGGCCCCAGCAAGATCACTTGGCTTACAAACTCAATGTAGAGGATCTTTCAAAAGGTATAGAGGATTTGGAAAGTCGTCCTTTCGTCCGCAAGGACAGCCTCGACAACAGCAACAACAGAACACGCTGTACAAGTCTTATAGGGGAAAAGGCAGAGGTCGTCCACGAGGTCATCAACCCTCCTCCTCTTCTTCTACCTCACCCCCTATCACCGCAGCAAGGCAGCCCTAGATTCCCCATTCTCAATTATATTGGTCCTGTGGGGGGTCGGCTTACCCATTTTCTGCAGGATTGGGTATCTGTCACTACAGACCAATGGGTTCTCAATCTTGTGGCAAATGGGTATGCTCTTCCCTTTCGGGAATTTCCTCCAAATTACCCTCCTTGCCAAGGGACTTGCTCAGAAGAACATCTCCGTCTCCTACAGGAGGAAGTTCAGACCTTGTTAAAGAAAGGTGCGATAGAGGTGGTTCCAGAGCAAGAGAGGGGTCAGGGATGCTACTGACGATATTTCCTGATTCCCAAGAAGGATGGCAAGTTGCGTCCAATCCTGGATCTCAGGATCTTGAACCTTTATTTGAAACAAGAAAAGTTCAAGATGCTCACCCTTGCGCTGGTTCTTCAAGCGCTGTTGGAAGAAGAATGGATGGTGTCGCTCAACTTGCAGGACACATATTTTCATATTCCGATCCTGGAGTCGCACAGGAAGTATCTCCGCTTCACGGTGGGTTTGCAGCACTACCAGTTTGCGGTTCTTCCGTTTGGAATTACTACTGCACCTCGAGTCTTTACCAAGGTGATGGCAGTGGTGGCAGCACATCTCAGAAGGTCAAGGATTCCGGTTTTCCCCTATCTGGACGACTGGCTGATCAAAGCAGAGTCTCTAGAGAAGGTGCTACATCATCTGCAGGAGACAACTCAGTTGTTGTACAGATTGGGTTTTTCGATAAATGTACCCAAGTCTCACCTGGTGCCCTCCCAGCGCAACCTGTTCATAGGTGCGGTACTGGACACAACTGTATGTCGTGCATTCCCTCCTCCTCAAAGGATTCAAGACATACAGGAAATGATTCCCTTATTTTACAATTGAGCGGTTGTTCCAGTCCTGAAGGTCCTCCGTTTGCTCGGTCTGTTTGCTTCCTGTATTCTCCTGGTCAACCATGCACACTGGCACATGAGGGCCCTCCAGTGGTGCCTCCGAAGGCAGTGGTATCAACACAACTGGGATCTCAGGGAGTCTGTGAGGATCACCAGAGAAACTGCAGCGGATCTTTCTTGGTGGAGCGTGGAGGGCAATCTGTCTCAAGGAAAGCCCTTTCATCTGTCTCAATCGGTTGCCACGTTGATATTGGATGCATCCACTCTAGGGTGGGGTGCTCATCTGGGGGATCTGGAGATCAAGGGTCTTTGGTCTACGGATGAAAGGTTGCTTCACATCAACCATCAAGAGCGATTCGTTTTGCACTCAAGGCCTTCCTCCCTTACCTTCGCGGTCAGTTCAAGTCCTGACGGACAACACGACCGCGATGTGGTATATCAACAGGCAGGGAAGAGTGGGGTTGCATCTTCTCTGCAGAGAAGCTCTGCGTCTCTGGTCCTGGGTTCAGGACAACCAGATTTGTCTGATGACAAATCATCTGGCCGGAGTTCTGAACGTGCGTGCAGACAGTCTGTCGGCAGTTCTCAGCCGACCACGAGTGGAGGCTCCATCCGGAGGTGGTTCGTCATGTCTTTCGGATGTGGGGAACTCCTCAGGTGGACCTGTTCGCAACTCACGAGAACGCCCACTGCCTATCGTTCTGCAGCCTCCAGTATCCGATGCAGGGAGCCTTGGGGGACGCGTTTCAGTTGAGTTGGGACTCACAACTCCTTTACGCGTTTCCTCCCATACCCTTGATTCCTCGGGTTCTGAGGAAGATTCGCCAAGATCGGGCCCAAGTCATATTGATCGCCCCTGATTGACCAAGAAGGGTGTTGGACACAGATCTTCTCCACCTCTCCTCGTGCCCTCCGCTCCGTCTCCCTCTCAGGGCAGATCTCCTCTCAGATGGTGGGGCAGGTTCTATACCCCCACCTCCAGATCTTACACCTTCATGCCTGGAGATTGAACGGGGCAACCTGAATTCTTTTTCTCTCCCACGTGATGTGGTGAATGTCATATTATTGGCCAGTCGTGACTCCACCAAGTCGATCTATTCCTATAGATGGTCCAAATTTGTTTCCTGGTGTGGAGAGAAGTCTATTGACCCCTTTAGGGCTCGTTTGTCCAACATTCTTCAATTTGCTCTTTCTTTAGCCCAACAGGGTTTTGCTGTGGCGACTGTAAAAGGCTATTTGTCTGCCTTGTCGCCATTCCTTTGTTTGCCGAACCAGCCATCTTTATTTAAGTCACCTATTGTTTTACGTTTTATCAAAGGTCTTACCAACAAATTCCCTCCAACTCCATTTATTTTGCCTCAATGGGACTTGAATTTTGTCTTGACTTACTTGAATGGTTCGCCCTTTGAACCTTTACACAAGTGTCCCATGAGACTTTTGTCTTTCAAGACTGTTTTTCTTGTAGCAATTACCTCGGCAAGGAGGGTAAGTGAGCTTCAAGCTTTAAGTTCGACACCCCCATTCCTGACCATTCATGCTGAGAGACTGGTACTTAGGACCAGGGCTGCTTTTCTGCCTAAGGTGGTAACTCCCTTCCATCTGGGGCAGTCCATTACCCTCCCTACCTTTTATCCTCCCCCCTCACATCCCCTGTAATATGTGACATCATCAGCAGTGCATTGCGGCCGCACGAGTTATAGTTAGCTCAACTAACTATAACAGGCGAATTTCTCTAGTTTATATAAGTCAAATGTTCAACTAACTATAACGTCCCTGAAACCTATTTTTTTTAGTGAATTTCTAAGGTTTTTTAAATGCTAGCTCCCAACTATAACTTGCCTGAAATTTGTTTTTTTCCGTGAATTTCAAAGGTTTTTTAAATGTTAATTCAATATTTTTATGTTTCTAAAGAAAATATTTTTGTAAATATTTTGGAACTCTCATACTTTTTTTTTACTTTAAAAATGATGTAATGTTTTAGATCTTCCCCCAAAAATATATATATAATTTTTTTTTGAGGGGTATAAAACTGCACTCCCATACCGGTAGCGTACCAAGCTCCATTACCAGACGAATCCATTTATATATTTCTAACTGTAATAAGCTTATATAATGATAAATATATTTGGTCAAAATCGAGTCGATGCAGCCTCCTTGCGCTCTTGGTGCGCGATTGCCATGTAACCTTAAAAAAAAAAAAGCATTTGATTAGTTCATAACATTTCCCTTTGTAACAGTTGGGACGACCCCACCCATTTTACTTATTCTCTCCACAGCGTTTGACAGACACCTCTTCTGCTTAGAAAGCTTTTTCGAAAAGTGTTTTCCTGTATACGCATCTTATACTACACACAACATGCAACAATCATCTTGATCAATATTCATTCTCTGTACATTATCCTTCCACGTGTGATTGCCATGCATCTCAAACGTTCCATTAAAAAACAAATATGTGTTACACAATGCCCCTGGTGTGTGTGTGCACATTATTGTGCTGCCTTTCAGCCTGGGTATTGGTGGTTCTAAGGAGTATCAGGAGCCATGGGCAGAGTGCACATCCTAGATCACATATAACAAAGAGTAATGTATAGATTTGTATTGCTGTACGCTCTGTGTTCAGGCTTTACCAGTATAGTAGTGTGTCATATGTGAGACTTTCAGATTCACGTTTGACATACATTGCTTGACTGTAATGAGTGTTATCACTGTGTATGACGTAGCTCTACTGCTTATCCCCCCTCCCTCCGAGCACATTCACATGTGTACGCTTCGCTATAGCAACACTTTCAATAATACCGCACACCGTTGACATGCATTACTGCGCATATCCACAAGCCTTGACAACGACATGTAATGTTCACCATTCAATCTTTTCAAACACCATCTCATTAACAAAACTTTCCGCCCTCCCGACTCATGCTACACTAATCTAAATTACACTCTCTAAAGGTCAAAACTACAAAAGAAAAACACAGGCCAGAAAGGAATTGAACAACGCCCACGTTCCCAGAATAATTATTCACACCACCAACGCTGCCCTGGTGCATGCAAGGCATTCCACTTTGCTTACATATAAATAGGATAACGACGACGCCACACGTCCCTCTTCCACACTACCTCAAGTGATATGCCGCATCCACCTCGCATATCACAATGCGCAATCAAAAAAAAATGGGTCCCTGAGGTGTAAACCATCCTGGCAATCAGCACAGGCTCTAAATTGTGAGCCCTACTGCCCGTCGTCAACGAAAGTGATTCATGAGGTGTACACTCTCCTGCAATTAACACTACTTCTGAATTGTGAGCACTGCTGCACCGAGTGTTTGCTCACACAGCAATGACAGCAGGTAACCTGAGCGGCCTGGGTGCACAGGGCCTCCAGTAGAGAGCGGTGCGGCTGGAGGAGTGGGGTGCATCAGCCTGGCTGCGCAGGTGCGCACAGACTATATTGCCGTGCGTAATGATGTGATCTCTGACCTCATTCAGTCTCATTTCTGTCTCATTTTGAAGACCTGCTGGACCGTACTGTAGGCCTGAACCAGCGGGCAGCACTGCCCTACAGACACCTCTTGAGCGCGGTGCTGCGGGAGGGGGTAGGCTGCATCAGCCAGAGTGCGCACGTGCAAATAAGCGATATTGCCCTGTGTAATTATGTGATCTCTGACCTCATTCAGTCTCATTTCTGTCTCATTTTAAGGGCCTTCTGTACCATACTGTAGGCCTGAGCCTTAAATCAGCGCTGCCCTACAGACACATGTTGAGCGTGATGCTGCGGGAGGGGTGGGATGCATCACCCTGAGTGCACATGTGCAAAAAAGCGATGTTGCTGTGCATAATGATGTGATCTCTGACCTCATTCAGTCACATCGGTCTCATTTTAAGGACCTGCTGGACCGTACTGTAGGCCTGAACCAGCTGGCAGCGCTGTTCTACAGACACGTGGCGTTGGCTTTTAGTACACTGTAGTGAGCTTGTTACTAAGTGTGCATGCATACAGGCTCCCGCCACTGCATTACACATGCACAATATGCTTCTAACATGCGCTTTGTTCCTTTCAATAAAAACCTTCGTATAACATATAATTATTTAACCTTGTGAATTCTGGAGCACTCCATCCCCTTTTTGAACCACGATTACCACTAACAGTTGATAGATCGTACTTCAAAAACGAAAAATGCACTCCACTCCTATTTTCTATCAAGCTGCTCCCACTGTAGTCCAACCACTTTTTTTTTATTATACTGTTTCTTCTATTAAAGTTATGTTTCTATTTATTTGTGCTTTAATAAAGGTTACTTTTTTTCTAAATATATAACTGAGTGTATAGGTCTTTTTCTGACAACACTTGTCTATTATTTATTGTGAAAATCATATGTTTATTATAAGAGATTTTAAGGATAAAGTTATCTAATTTTGGAGTGAACCTACCAAACATAATCTAACTGACTATTAGACAAATGATGCCTGGGTAATTGTACAACTGCAAGAGTTCTATGAGTGTATCACTTTATAACACCATAAGTACTGCCCGTGTGATTACTGAACAAATAAGGCACTGCCTAGGATCACAGAGGCTTCAGGGACTGCCGAGGCCCACTCTGCATATTTAAATAAAGCCCCGGAGTGTAGCAATCCCCGGACTTCAGTTGGCCTCGAACCCCAGAAACAATTAGTAAACAATACCCGGGAAGGTGCCGCTCCCCTAGGCTGCAAAACGCCTCTGTAACCTTTTGCGCCCTAATTTACATGTGACATCAAGATCTCCATTCCTACAGAGAACCCACTATATAATAATTGGATTGGCCACGGAACATTACCCACCAGGGGCCTCATTTAAAAGAACGGGTGAGACCCCACTTTTTTTTGTTTCTTCTTTTTTCTCCATTTTTACCAAGCGCATCCCCTCTATTAAAGCGATACAAAGTTTTGCTCCTCTCGCTTCAAGTAGTCCAACAAGTATTTGCTATCACAGGGTGGAAGCCATGCACCAGCCCTCTAATAGCAAACACAAATGTCCCGCCGATACACACCCTTGGACATTGTATGACCTGCCCCTCACATGTCGCCCTCCCTATCAATCAATCAATCAATGCATTTATATAGCGCACTTCTCACCCGGAGGGTCTAAAGGCGCTTGGGGAGGGGGGGTCCGCTACTGCTCGAACAGCCAGGTCTTGAGCTGCCTCCTGAAGGCGAGATGGTCTTGGGTCAGGCGGAGGTGGGTCGGGAGGGAGTTCCAAGTCTTGGCGGCTAGGTAGGAGAAGGACCTTCCTCCTGTGGTGGCTCTTCGGATGCGGGGGACGGCTGGTCGATCGAAGCTGGCGTGTGGGAGTGTAGAAGTTGAGGCGGCTGTTGAGGTATCTTGGGCCTTGGTTGTGTAGGGCTTTGTGTGCGTGGGTGAGGAGAAGGAAGGTGATTCTCTTGTTGACCGGGAGCCAGTGCAGGTCTCTCAGGTGTCCGGAGATGTGGCTGTGTCGGGGGATGTCGAAGATGAGTCTCGCTGAGGCGTTCTGGATCTGCTGGAGTCTCTTCTGGAGTTTGGCAGTGGTTCCGGCGTAGAGGGAGTTGCCGTAGTACAGGCGGCTGGTGACGAGGGCCTGGGTGACCATCTTCCTGGTCTCGGTGGGGATCCACCGGAAGATCTTGCGTAGCATGGGCAGGATGTTGAAGCACGACTAGGAGACGGCGTTGACTTGTCTGGTCATGGAGAGGGAAGAGTCCAGGATGAAGCCCAGGTTGCGTGCGTGGTCTGTTGGTTTGGGTGCGCTGCCCAGGGCTGGGGGCCACCAGGAGTCGTCCCAGGCGGAGGGTGAAGAGCCCAGGATGAGGACTTCCGTCTTGTCTGAGTTCAGTTTCAGGCGGCTGTTCATCATCCACTTGGCTACGTCTGTCATCCCTTCGTGTAGGTTGGCTCTGGCGGTGGCGGGGTCGTTGGTGAGGGAGAGGATCAGCTGGGTGTCGTCGGCTTAAGAGATGATGTTGAGGTTGTGCTGGCGTGCGATGGCCGCAAGGGGGCTCATGTAGATATTGAAGAGGGTGGGGCTGAGCGAGGAGCCTTGAGGAACGCCGCAGATGACTTCGGTGGCTTCTGATCTGAACGGGGGCCTTGATGCATTTACTAACACTACTTACACACGTGTAGTACAGCAACCAGAATGTAGTGAAGATGCAGAGGAAGCGCAAAATATATATCCTTCTAGAAGTCGGATGGCACTTCAATGAGCCGACGACCCTGGCTTGAGTAGAAACAGCTACACAAAGAAAACAGGTCTTCAGCACAACGCAAGCATTTCTGAAATATTGCTGAGTGGTACTTTCTTTTTATCTTCTCCCGCTCGTTGCTAAATTTATGTAGTGAAGAGGCAGACAGCAGTGAATCCAATAAGTAGATTTATTACAAGAAAACAAGACACCTGAAACAACCACCAACAGGAGCAGACAGCAAGCAACCATCTTCTACAGCACGGTGTACAATCTCCGCAAGGTTCCACTCATGACAGCCCTACATTCTAACATCTGAAAGAGACACGTTCGTGATAGATTCCTTACCTTAGAATATCCCCAGGCGTCAGACTAGATCCGGAAACTTTTGCGTAGCAGTACCCTTGCGCGTCGGTAGGCGCCGTCTGCGGCTCCGCGTCCGTTGTCGGCGTCGTGGGCGCCGTGATGACGTCGTCGGAGTACTTAGACGCCGCCTCCGCGTGATGACGTCAGTTCTTCTTTTTTCCGCACCAGCCAGCGCAGATCTGGAAAAAGCAGTAACCCAGTCAATTTTTGACTAACTTTTTGGTGATCTTTTGATCCTTCTCGAAGTCTTAATCGACTCCGACGGTGCCGTAGGGATGCCCTGCTTCAAGCATTGTGAAGGTTGCGACTGCACCATGTCGGTCACGGATCCTCACCGCCAGTGCCTGACGTGTTTGGGCGTCGACCACGACGACGAGGCCTGCCCCGACTGTCGGGCCCTTTCGAGGAAGGCCAGGCGGGAGCCGTCCCGCAGGCGGCTCGAACTCCAGCAGTCGGCCCCGCGCCGCGTGAGGTCCCGGTCCCACGGGAGGTCGAGGGACAGGTCGCGGGGACGGAGCCGTCACAGCTCCGGGAGTCGGCACCACTCCTCCGGGTCCAAGTTGTCAGGCAAGAAACACAAGAAGTCGAAGAGGCATCATCGCTCTTCTGACTCCCCCCAACGCTCGCGCGACGCGGTCGGGGGTTCGGGTGACACCAGCCGCGCGGCTCCTCGGGAGTCGCGGGCGTTGCGTCCGGCCCCATACCCTCCGGTCCCTGGGCTGAACGCGACGCCGGAGGAGATTGAGCGTTTCCTCATGGCCATGAGGTCCCTTTCTCCTACGACGGGTTCCGCGGCGCCTACGGGCCCAGCCAACCCGTCTGGGGGCCCTAGTGGGTCGGGGGCTCTGACCCCGACGCCGTTGGGTGCTTCAGACCCGACGCCGCCGGCGCCTTCGGGCCCTGCGCCGCAGGGTCCCACAATCCCGACACCGCCGGTGCCCTCGGGCCCGGCGCCGCAGGGCACAGCGGCTCTGGCGCCGCCTGCGCCTTCGGGCCCGGCACCGCGGGACGCCGATGGGTCTTCCTCGGGCTCTGGACCGTCACCGGTGGACCTTACGACCCCCCGGCGTCGGTCCGTGGGGTGTCACCTCCGGCGCCGTCCTCGAGCCGCGCAGTCCCAGATACCTCCTTTGTTTCGGTTCCGACGTCGGGACGGCGCCTATCATCGGCGCCGCACCCAACGCCGTTTGGAGATTTTTACTTCTATGAACCGACCTCATGCAATTACAACCCTGAATCTCAGGAGATGGGTGATGAGGAGGATTGGGAGGGGTCTGAAGACCCTCTGACCAAAGAATGTCAGTCTGATATGGACTGGGCAGGAGACCTTGGGGAGGCCAGTGGCCTGGACACCTCTCCAGACACTGGATTTGTCTCTCCTACTGTGGCTACGGAGGAGGAGGCTACCTATGGTGTGGTATTGACGAGGGCTGCCAAGGCCTTGGGCCTTAAGCTCCCCGTCGCGGCCGTGAGGACTAACCTCCTCACAGAGGTCCTTAAGCCGCAGTCATGCTCCATGGAGCCTCTGCTGCCGTTTAATGAGGCCTTGACCAACAGTCTTTTGGGCACTTGGTCCAGGCCCGCTACGGGTTCGCCCGTAGATAGGAACGTGGCCAGACGCCACCGCCCGGCTCGGGGCGACCCATGTTTCCTGTCCTCCCACCCCACCCCCGAGACTCTGGTCATCCAGGCCTCTAATTCCCAGACCGCATTCCCGTCGGCCCCGCCGGACAGGGAATCCAAGAGGTACGAGAATTATGGCAAGAAGATATTCTCGTCCCTTAGTTTGGGACTGCTGTCTTCCAACACCGCATGCCTCTTGGGCCGCTACACCCACTCTCTGTGGGAGACAGTGGCGGAAGTGCTGCCAGAGTGTCCGTTGGAGGTACGGGCCAAACTCGGCCAAGCCCTTGTGGAGGGCCGGGACACAGCCAAGTATTCCATCAGGTGTGGACTGGATACTACTGACTCGCTGGGCAGAGTGATGGCTACGACAGTGGCGGTCAGACGCCACGCCTGGCTGAGATCCGCCAATTTTTCGGCAGATGTCCGGAACACTCTGATGGACATGCCTTTCGATGGCCGTCGCCTCTTTGGCGACAAGGCAGACCACGCGCTTGAGTGCTTTAAGGACTCCAGGGCTACGGCCAAGTCCTTGGGCCTCTCGGCCCCGCGCCAACAAACGGGTGCCTTTCGCTCCTTTCGTGGCCAAGGAAGGGGCGTCCCCACACGCGCCACTCGCCGCAAACTATCGTCCAGCGCGGAGGCGGTCGGGGAAGCAGGCGGAGTCGGTCCACACCTGCCCCCGCGGGATCCACCTCTAAGCCCTCCTAGTCCGTGCTTTTCAGCCCATGTGACGCCAGTGGGGGGCAGGGTTCGCCATCACCACTCTCACTGGTGCACTGTCACTTCGGACAGGTGGGTGCTGCAGATCGTCCGGAGGGGCTACTCCCTCCCCTTCAAAACGACTCCTCAAGCCATGCCACAGCAACACCACCACGTATCGGGGGATCACTTGCGGCTCCTGCAGGAGGAAGGTTCGGCCTTCTTGGCCAAGGGGGCCATCGAGCGCGTTCCTGGGCCAGAAGTAGGACGTGGTTGCTACTCCCACTACTTTCTGGTACCCAAGAAGGGCAAAGGGGGCCTACGCCCTATCTTGGATCTGAGGAACGTCAACGGCTTCCTCCGGAAGGAGAAGTTCAAAATGCTGACTCTGGCTCAGGTCTTAGCTGCTCTGGACCCAGGAGACTGGATGGTAGCGTTGGACTTGCAGGACGCTTATTTCCACATCCCCGTCCTGCCGGCGCTACCTGCGTTTCACGGTAGGCCACAAGCACTTTCAGTTTACCGTACTCTTCTTCGGCCTTACCAGCGCCCCACGGGTGTTCACGAAGGTAATGGCGGTGGTCGCAGCTCATCTGCGCAGGTTGGGGGTCTCAGTCTTCCCCTACCTTGACGACTGGTTGTTGAAGGCGGGCTCGCCCCAGACAGTCGTCAGCAACCTCCAGACTACGGCGGATCTCCTACACCAGCTGGGATTTTCCATCAATGTGCCGAAGTCACACCTGTGCCCCTCTCAGAAGCTCCTTTTCATCGGAGCGATTCTCGACTCGGCGCAGTTTCGGGTTTACCCACCGAACAGCGGGTTCGGGATATACAGGCTCTGATTCCGATCTTCAGGCCTTTATCCCAAGTTTCGGTCAGGTTGACGCTGCAGCTTCTGGGGCTGATGGCCTCCTGCATCCTTCTGGTGCATCACGCACGGTGGCGGATGCGGGCTCTGCAGTGGGACCTGAAGTTTCAGTGGGCCCAGCATCAGGGCAACCTGTCTGACCATGTCCTGATCTCGGAGGGCACTGCGAGACAGCTGCAGTGGTGGCTCACAGACCGCGATTGGGTCAACGGCAGATCCCTCTCCCTTCCCCAAGTGGAGCACGTAGTTGTAACGGACGTGTCCCTCCAGGGCTGGGGAGGCCACTTGGGAGAGGCGGAGATTAGAGGACTCTGGTCTCCGGCGGAGTCCCGGCTCCATATCAATCTGTTGGAGCTGCGGGCGATTCGTCTGGCACTGAAGGCATTCCTCCCGTCTGTCCGAGGGAGTGTAGTGCAAGTGTTCACGGACAACACCACCGCCATGTGGTACTGCAACAAACAGGGCGGAGTGGGGTCGTGGACCCTCTGCCAGGAGGCTCTGCGCCTCTGGCAATGGCTGGAACATCTGGGCGTGACTCTGATGGTTCAACACCTGGCAGGTTCTCTGAACGCCAGGGCGGACGAACTCAGCCGTCGGTGCTCGATGGATCACGAATGGCGTCTGAACTCAGACGTGGGGCAAGGACTCTTTCTGCGATGGGGAGAGCCTTGGTTAGATCTATTCGCCACCGAAGAGAACGCGCAATGTCATCAGTTCTGCGCATTGGAATTTCCAAGGCGGCACTCGCTCGGAGACGCTTTTCGTCGTGAGTGGAGCTGCGGTCTGTTGTACGCCTTTCCGCCTATACCACTTCTGTCCAGAGTGCTGAAGAAGATCAAGCGCGACCAGGCACAAGTCATCCTTGTGGCTCCGGTCTGGGCACGAAGGTACTGGTATCCCGAGCTACTCAGTATGTCAGTCGATCCCCCGGTTTGTCTGCCTCTTCAGGAGGACCTTCTGTCGCAGCAGCAGGGGACGGTCCTCCACCCGAACCTGTCCAGTCTCCACCTCCATGCTTGGAGATTGAGCGGCAACAGTTGAGGCCATTTGACTTGCCTCCTAAAGTTTGCAACATCATTCTGGCAGCCAGGCGTCCCTCCACAAAGTCGGTATACGCCTGCAGGTGGAACAGATTTGTGGCATGGTGCACAGCAAAGGCTGTGGATCCCCTCAATGCCCCTCTTTCTGAGGTTCTCCTCTTTCTTCTCTCTCTTGCCCAGCAGGGCTCTGTTCTGGGCACTGTCAAGGGCTATCTTTCAGCTCTTTCAGCCTTTCTGAGGCTGCCTGACCAACCTTCTTTGTTCAAATCCCCTATCGTTAATCGATTCCTGAAGGGCATCACTCATACCTATCCTCCTGTTCCCTTCGTGATGCCTCAGTGGGATTTGAACCTGGTTCTTACGTTCTTGATGTGCCCTCCCTTTGAGCCACTACACAACTGTCCTCTTCGCCTTCTTTCCTTGAAGACTGCCTTCCTGGTAGCCATCACCTCTGCCAGGAGAGTGAGTCAGCTCCAGGCTCTATCTTGTAAGCCTCCTTTCCTTTCAGTCCATCCGGACAAGGTTGTGTTACGGACAAGGCCCTCCTTCCTTCCCAAGGTAGTCACGGCCTTCCACATTGGGCAATCCATCACATTGCCCACCTTCTTTCTGCCTCCGCACCCCTCGAGAGAGCAGGAGAGGCTCCACCGTCTGGACCCAAAACGTGCGCTCTCATTCTATCTGAATCGCACACAACAGTTCCGGGTGGATGATCAACTCTTTGTGGGATACGCGGACGCTAAGAAAGGGAAAGCGGTGCACAAGCGGACCATCTCCCGGTGGATTATCTTGTGCATCCAAGCGTGTTACTCCTTGGCTAAGAAGGAACCCCCTGTTGGGCTGAGGGCTCACTCCACTCGAGCCACGGCCACTACAACTGCCTTGGGCCGAGGTGTGCCCTTGCAGGACATTTGCCAGGCAGCTACGTGGGCCTCGCTGCACACGTTTGCAAGACACTATTGCCTGGACAGTCAAGTCTGGAGGGACGGCTACTTTGGCCTTTGCGTCCTCCAGGACTTTCTGGTGTGATTATTGGTTCGCAGACCCACCACCACGGGGATGGTATTGCTGGGGTATCTATTCTAAGGTAAGGAATCTATCACTAACGTGTCTCTTTCAGATGCACAAGTTACTACTTGTGTAACAATATATCTGTAAGAGACATTAGTTAGTGATAGATTCCTTACCGACCCACCCATCCTCCCCGTTCTGCGAACCGATATCTAGGGTTAAGGTCATCCCCTTTCAGGGCCCTAGTTTCATGGCACCCGTGTTGGTTTTTGTCATGGCTCTGCGCTTCTGGCGCGGAAAAGCTGTGGCTAAGAACTGACGTCAGCACGCGGAGGCGGCGTCTAAGTACTCCGACGACGTCATCACGGCGCAGACGACGGACGCGGAGCCGCAGACGACGCCTACCGACGCGCAAGGGTACTGCTACGCAAAAGTTTCCAGATCCAGTCTGACCCCTGGGGATATTCTAAGGTAAGGAATCTATTACTAACTAATGTCTGACAGATATATTGTTACACAAGTAGTAACTAGTGCATTACATACTTAGATTCTAGTAGCATTACATACTAACATTTTACTATGACTTACATTGGAATACTACACAGAGCACATGACTTTACAGCAATGAGCTCATGGTTTCATCCACGAGTCTTGAGACTGGTAGGGGTAAGTATTTTGCTTCCCACTCCCTATATTGTAAATAACACTTCTTCCACAGGTATGCTACAGCGCATAGAACACATCACTTTACAGCAATGAGCTCACAATTTAGGCTCACGGTTTAATCCCTGAGTCTTCACACCAGTAGGGGTGAGTAGTTCGCTTACCACTCCCTATATATTATAAAGCACACTAACACTACTTACACACTTATACTACAGCAACTAGTTTACTACAACGCCCAGAGCCCATCACTTTACAGCAATGAGCTCGGCTTCATCCCCAAGTCTTCACACTGGTAGGCATTACTACTTCGCTTCCAGCTTCCGGTATACTATCAACCCACAGTAGCGATTAGTAGTTCGGTTCCCAATCCCTGTATGGTATAAACGCCTAATAACACTACTTGCACACGTATGCTAGAAACACCAGACCACATCACTTTACAGCAATGACCTCACGGTTTAGACTCTCGGTTTCATATCCGAATATAGCACTATATCATATCAGCACCATGCCACTCTGAGCAACACTGCACTTTCAGACCTGTAATAGCGATAACTATCTTCTGGCTACCGCCAATATGTAATAAAGAACAAATTACAAAAATTCCTTTATTCTTTTAGCTTTCAAAACTTCTATTACTGTCTTTCTACTTTTCCATATAATAAACCAAAGCACACAGCAGCTGACCAGGGTTTCGCACATCAACTTTGTCTGTTTCAAAAATATTTGGTGGTGCAGCTACTCTCACCATCCGCTGCCGAGGATGTATGTCGGAGCAATAGTACAAAAGAGTAGAGAGGCGCACTCAATGAAGTCAATAACACAAAAAGTCCATTAAATGTGTAGATCTTCTGTTCTTTTCTTAAATATATTCTTTATTTTCTTTCACATACAACGGCACAGCCAACGCGTTTCATTCCCATTCGTGCCTAGGGAATTTCATCAGGGCATATACTAAATAGTCGAGGTTAAAAGTTCATCATTTTTTTAAACCTAACAATGTTTTTTTGCAACATTTTCTCAAACATTTACCAGCACGTGCAGGTTAAAAGTTCACAATTGTTTTGAGTTCGAACAGTGCCTTCCAAATACAAGTAGCAGGTGTGGTTGAGTTGAGCAAATTTTATCCTATAATATGTACTCCACGTGCAAACTGCTTTTTTCTTAACCAATCTCAAAGATACTTTTCCACAAAACGAATGTGCACCCTACATTTGTTTCCACAAACCAAGACAGCCAGGGATTTGCCTTATGGCCTTCACTGAACATCTCTTCCATACGAATTGATACTTTAAGCAGGATGAAAGCCATTATTTTACATCAAACTGTGCCACTGACCTCGACCAAAGAAACCTATGATCTACAAGTTGCAAGGACTTCTGCCGAGATACATGCCCTTTTGAATACAAACTGCCCTATACATTTCTCAGAAATGTTGGAACGTATCTTAAACATGTCTGATATGAGTGGTATTGTACATGTATTTAAGACCGTGTGTTCAGGACTGTTAGCAGCATTTCAAGCAGTCCTCAGAATATTTCCCAACTTCGTGCACTCTGTGTATGGCGGACTGCCGCTACTTTTTGGACTTGTTGCAGGGATATTTTTGCTCCTACTGCTACGATATGGCAAACCAAATCACCAACGTCACTACAAGCACCATAGAGAGAGCTCTATTGGAGATGAAGTGTCGTGAGCGCATCGTCCAAATTTTATGTCGACCTAGTCTACGAGAATTAAATACCTCATGGTTTCTGTCATTCAGACCAATCTGGCAAGATTGCATCTTACCTGTTTTAAGCTGCCTGCTTTGCAGTGAAGAATGCGTGCTAGACATCTGTTTAACACTCCCATCAGTCATGCCTACGGATGTCGATACTCTACTGGATCCTGTAACGGCCCTGCTCTGTGTTGTTCCCAGCTGCTACCGACCCTGATTACTGCATTAATTGAGATCTAACAGGCGCAAATTGCTACTGCTGAGGTACGAGAGGAAACAGGTGCGCAGGTAAAATACGATATGAACATTGCCGATGCGACCAATGCTGAAGGCGATGCTTCTCATCTATGTGCAGTTAGTCTTCTAAACGAGGTAATCCAACTTTCACCTACAAGACATAGAAGATTTCATGTTTTCTCCAAGCCCTAACACTGACTTTTGATATTGGCACGCAGTGTTCTGTGAGACTTTGAATTTGACCTTCATTTTTCACAAGTAATCAGCTTATAGTAGAACTATTCATGGAGAACAGAATTCTTTGAATACTTCCAGAGACAGTATATGGCCTTGTCCTCAACAAATGTTTATGTAATATGAAATGTTTTCGGCCCTTTTTCTTCTGTATTTACGAGCCATTTCATCATGTATATATGTTTATGATTCATAAATGAAGGATTCAACGTCTACATATGCTTAGAATGAAACATTCCTTTAATGCATACTGCAACACTTTTAAAGGCATTTTTAGAAATATGTTTTTGGACATGTTTTTAGCAAATCATGCGATAATCTATTTTTAGATATGTTTAACATGTTTAGGATTTAGTAATGTCGTTCATTCGAAAGTAGAGTGGGTGTTGTGTGTCGATTTAGATACCATATATAGATTTCCAGATTTATGCCCTTATATAGGTACAATTCACATTGTCCTTAATTAGGCGCATAAATCCAGCCCTTATTTAGGCATTACCCATGCTAACCAAATACAGGCATGGTCAACTACATCTGTCTATCCACGTCATAACAAGTTCTTGGAAAACCAGACTCTTAAGCCTTTAAGAGTTCCCCTTGCTTGGATATTGATTTCTCCAAGAACTCATTTAATATGCATGAACATCTATTCCTTAGGGGTTCATTCATGACTTTCTTATGCCCGACTTTTACGTCAATACTGGCATTCCTAAACACCTTCAAGGTATAAATATACCTTCACTTGCCATGGCAAACCACGGTACGGTTCGGCTGCCTACTTACACGACGCGGCTCGCCAAGGCAAGTTCGGAAGGAAGTGAAGTCCCCAACTGACGCACTGACTAGACGCTGTCATCCTCGCAGAGAATCCAGTGTTTCTGACTCCCCTTGTGGGGTGTTAGAGATCGAGACCCGGAAAGAGATTCCAACCTCACTCATTCTAAGGTATGGAGCAGACTAGAACCTAGAGAAACTTTTGGCAACTATTGGCTAAACTAGACTATAGCTAAACAGCACCTACTTCTTCCCTCGTACTACACTTAGGTACACTGGGGTAGGATTATTTTAGAAGCACCAGATGAGTATTTTAGCCTATGTTATTTATGTACGTATTTTTATGAATATATGTCATAGCTACAAGCCATGCTATTACAGTATTATTTTATTTTACTGCTAACGCTGTACAATTATACTTCGCATTCTGTCTTACGGTTGTAGCAGTTCAGATCTCTTGCATGAGAAAGAAGACTGTTCAATAAACCCTTTTTATTGAAACGCCCGTCTTACTATTTCTATACAAACTGTAGAAACGAAGCATGCGCGACGGACTGAGTGAAACTGTTATCTATTGTTTCCACGATTGAGATTGTTCCGATTCTAAGGGAAACAAAGTTGTCATGTTTATGTGGTTGTCAGAAACTAATCCCTTCTTGTTCATTCGAGAAGTTTCTAGTGACCTCTGAGTTAGTTGGCAAACACAAGTAATTAAGTTTAATGTACTCGATGGTGGCATACCGACCTCAGCCCTATGCCACAACTATAGTGTATATTATTCCAATGCGCAGAGCCTATCGGGGATATAGGAACTACACTACACTTCTTGTAAAAGGTGGTTTGTTTTCCTTTCTGTACTTGGAGAATGCTTTACACTTGACAGGACAGTGATCTCTGCAGTTGTAAGACTGCCATCTCTGCTGTTTCTAAGGTTTAGGCACCAGCCTGGGCTGGGCATCCCATGCCATCAGGCTTGTATTTTTATTATCACAAGGGGTTCAAAGAGTAACACCTTGCACTCAACCGTTCTGTGTTGTGATCTGTGCTGACCTAGCTTGCAGCTTCTTTCTTAGCTCCTTTGGTAACTGTTGTCTAAGTGTGACGATTCCGCAGCCCACAATTTTATTGTGCACTCATCTCCTCTCTAAGGTTAGTGACTGCGCGCATGGGGGCGTGGCCTGGGAGCTGATCAGGACGGTCGCATGAGCTGTGAGGTCTGCACCGACCCCACTACTTATCCTGGACAGTGAGCTGGACTGGCGCTGCTGTCACCCTGGGGGGTGTCTGTAGGTGCGGAGCCTGCTAATTCTCAGATCGTAGGTGTCAGCCCTCCGGCACTCTGCTGTGGACCCGGGAAGAGCGAGGTCTGACCTGCCCAAGGAGAAAATGGCAGCCTGCCTGGCTGGCTGGAAGGCCCGCAGGAGGAGATCGGGAGGCGGCGTCATCTTGGGTCCGGTGCACCGAGTGATCACCCCTGGAGAGCGACGAGCGCCACACGTTTGCTGGTGGCCCTGCTCTCACCTGTAGCTGAGGACGGTGAGGGTGAGGCTTCCAATGTTGCGGTCCCTGCATGAACCAGTGGGCGCCCGGCTGCAGAAGAACGGGAGGCTTAAGATGGCGTCGTGCGGGGGACGACATTTTAGCTGGCGGCGGTAACTGAAATACTGGTGGGCGCTCACACTGCTGCAGCCGCTGTTAGTGTGCCCTTCCCCCAAAATACCAGCCCAGGAACCTAGATCGACCCCTCGAGCCTGGCGGAGAGGGCCTGAGGCGCCGCAACTGACTGGTTGCGGCTGGAGAGCAACATCCTCCCGCTGTACGGCCCTGAACTCCCCGGGGACTGGTGAGAGTGGTGGGGGATCTTGCATGAGACTGCGGGAGCATGGCTGTGGGACAGCTGGCAGTGCGGGGCTGGAGGTGTCTACAATCTTGTCCAGCAGAGCGAGCTGATGAGTAGCTGGGTACTCCTGCGGGGGTGGAATCCTAAGGCGGAGCCGGACTTGGGACTGAGGTCGACCCCGAGCTTGGCGGTGAGGGCCTGGTGGGGTGCTGCCACCTAAAGGGCGATGCAGAGGTGGCTTGCGGCGTAGCCTACGGGACCCTGGCACTGAAGGTGCAGAAGACTGGGGGATCGTTGTGAGCCTGGTGAATGACTGCCTTGGTGGATTGGAACGGAATACCCACAGCAACCTACAGTGGCCTCGCGCAGTGATTTGGGGCGTCTGCTGGGTGATTGATAGCTGTGCTGTTACTTCGGCACAGGCTGATTCTTGGGGGCCCTGTGCTGGCGGAGTCCCCTGAACTGAGTTGGGCGTAGGGGGCACCGGCGAGGCAACTGTGACAGAATTGGGCCCGGGTGACTCAGGACATCACTCCGAGCTGCGGGATAGCCTGCCCCGTGGCGTACTGCCCCGTTGGACTACTACCTCGTTGGACTACTGCAGTGTTCAGTGGAGGGTCGTTGAGCACCTGAGGGCATGGCAGACGGCGTGGGCTGGTCCCCTGGAGAGCCCCTTTTCCCGGTTGAGGGGGAGGCCCTTGATCGCCATGGTACAGGTGGTGTTCAGTGATTGGTCCAAGGCTGGGGACCTGATAGCCTGACAGTCATGGGGAAATCGAGAGGCTGGCAAGGGCGGTGTTCACCCAGAGCCGGAGGATCAACTTATGGAGCGAGGGAAGCAGGACGCGACTGACTCGCTACCGGAAGGTTTGATGTAGCAACAGGTGGACCAAATCCTCCGAGCTATCACGGACAAGAAGGAAGCACTCCAGCAGGATATTGACCAGGTGTCGCTGGGGTTGGGTCTTTTACGGGCGGATCACACTAAGTTGGTCGACCGTATGATGCAGACCGAGACCACCTTGGAGTTCCTGGAACCCTCCCAGAAAACCTTGGATGCTCGGATGGGAGAGGTCACTCACAGATTGCAGGTGCTGGAGAAGAGGGCCGAAGGGCGTAATAGGCGGAACAACATACGGGTGGTGGGCCACATGGTAGACTACCTAGAACAGTGGCTACGAACTGTGGGTGCTACGGAGGTCCTGACACCTTTTTACACCCTGAAGAGGGCACAAAGGGTGCCGGCCAGACCGCTGGCGCCTGGGAGGCCGCCCAGGCCTGTGGTGGCCTGCCTGCTTCATTATAAGGACAGGGACCTTATTCTGCAAAAAGCACGCACTGCAGGCCCGTATAGAGTGGATAATAATGTATCGCTGTTCCCGGATTACACCTTCGATGTACAGCGCCAGCGAGCCTAGTTTCTGGTGGTTAAAAAGGCCCTCTGAGAAGAAAGCGATACAAAAGGGGATGATGGACGGAGCGCTTGAGCAAATCAAACACTCACCCCATGTCAACTGATCTGGGTTTAATCCATCACCATTCTTTAGCTCACTCAGCCACCCCAGTTCAGACATGGCCATATGCAAATCAGTCTGACCCTGTGCCTCATGGGAACAGTCCAGCCCGAACTGCCATGCCATGTCTTCCCTGGACCGGAAACAAGCATCCTGGGACCGGTTTCGGATTCATAATCCTCATCAGCCAGGCTATCTTGAATCCAGTGGCCAAGTGAGCAAGGGACTCACGTCTGAGCATACCCTGCCAACTTAGGGCGAACAAAGCGATACAAAAGGGGATGATGGACGGGACGCTTGAGCAAATCAAACACTCACCCCCAGTCAACTGATCTGGGTTTAATCCATCACCATTCTTTAGCTCACTCAGCCACCCCAGTTCAGACATGGCCATATGCAAATCAGTCTGACCCTGTGCCTCATGGGAACAGTCCAGCCTGAACTGCCAAGCCATGTCTTCCCTGGACCGGAAACAAGCATCCTGGGACCGGTTTCGGATTCATACCTGCATCAGTCCGGAGCCCTGCTCGTTGTTGGGGGAAATTTGGGAGGCTGTTTGTGTAGCCCGAACCACTGACTGGCCACCACTGTTGGCTGGGATCTCCTCCTGCCGCCGAAGCGCTATAACATCGGAGCTTGGCCGCAGTGCAAGGGGAGACCGGCCCGGGGGAACTACAATACCCAGCGTCCTTTGTGGCAGGAAGCCGCTCTGACCCGCGCCAGGAGGTGCTTAAATTCAAGGCTACCCCCCGCGTCGCGGGATCGCGTGCGGGTCGGCGCCGGGAGAAGCCCGGGACAAGGCGGGGCCATCTGCGGCCATCAAAGGCCAGAACAGGCCGGGACGGGGCATCCCCCTTTGATCTGAACTAAGAAAGGAAGAAACACAAAGACAAAAGCTACAGATACCCATTGACATTCCCCAGTTTCTTCGAAGTCCTTCCAAAGCGTCACCATAGTGTAACAGTTGAACTATTTCCTGGTGGTTGATGTTGATCCAATTTTAATTCATATAAGCCATTACGCTATGACCCGCAAAGGGGAGTCCCAGAAATAATCCCTCCCAGAGTGACTTGCTTAAGGGAACAATGGACTACTACATAAAGAGGGCAACTCTCCCCATTTCCAGTGAACTAGAGAGAATAGAACGATCCCCAGTCATGGATAGTTTTTCCAGTATATGTTCTCTCTCACAGACTGCCGATGCAGCTCCAGATATATCACTGCTGGAGGAACTAAATAAAATAT
Source organism: Lissotriton vulgaris (assembly GCF_964263255.1). NCBI lineage: Eukaryota > Metazoa > Chordata > Amphibia > Caudata > Salamandridae > Lissotriton > Lissotriton vulgaris. The sequence continues at coordinate 1,047,835,158 of NC_141691.1, read as the reverse complement.
GTAAATCCACGTACGCTCCTGTGGAATCAGGAATTGTGCAAACTAGTGCTCCTACTTGCACTATAGCAACCATTAGTCCTCAGTCCTGTAGACAATTCCAACTAACTGAAAGCTTCCAGGGTACTCCTCTTTTAGCACGACCAAAAGTAAACTTCAAATCTACAGTGTCCCCACAGGTCTTTTCTGCTAAAAGGAAGAGAGATGGGGTTAAACAAATGGGGAGCCAGGCAAAGCAACAAAAACTAAACCCAAATCCCCCCACTGCCCAACACTCCCAGCACTGCCACCCCTAAAGCACCTATTCAGGCTTCTTTATTGGCCTCAATCGAAAACATGATGAAATCAATAATATCTCCCCTGATTGAAAAAATTATCAGCTTAGGGGATAGGCTCACGGGTGTCGAGGAAGTGATTAAGGTCAACCGCTACTCATAAAAACTCTGGCAGGACCCTCTCAACCACAGCGCCCAGCCTCCACAGAAATGCCCAAAACCACCACACAAAGTAAGACCACCCATCACCAATTAGTAACCTCACAAATGACAACTTTAAACTTCTCGAAAGCAGCCACAACAGTACGGAGCTCTTACACTAGAGTTGGGGCGAATAAGGTATCTATATTACATAAGGGGATAGCGGCTAACCATGACAATATGTCATATAAAACCAATCTCCTACACTTGCCACCGGAGGCCGCTCCTTTTGTGTGCAACCTCTCGGGAGTACCAGAACTCACAAAGGGGAAAAACAAAAGACACCAGGACCTAAGAAACAAGGTTGTATTCTGGCTAACTAAAAATAGACCTCTGCCACCCAACATCGATGGTACTATACTAAGTGTTAGAAGGGTGGGCAGGCTAGGACCTCTTCCAAAAGACATTGCAGGCGATTTGGTACTCGTAAAATTCAGGAATAAATACGTTGTCCCACATCTCCAATCATGGCAGCCACAAATAGGAGATGGTCCTATATCCATCTGGAGCCTAAGTGAATTCTACCCCAGAACATTATATGTCCCGTCCCCATGTCAAAAAGCACAGAGCAATTACCTGATTGGTAGAAGTGGTCTTGCATCGAGTGGTTACATCATCCCCACTTCTCATCAATTTGACCCACTCTCAGGTTTAACTTTGATGGATTAAATTGTATGGACATAGATATTATCCATATGGAAATTTTAAAATGCAATGAATTATAGATTCTTTCTGTAGTAACAATTCTTTTATCACCTTGTTTTTTCATAGCCTGTGACTATTGATTTACGTTTTTTACTGAAATCTTTGGATATTTTATTTTTCATGTGAATGTAATATTGTGTTATGCTTTTATGGTATATTTCTAACCGAATAAAGTACTTTGAGTGAGACTGTTCCCATGAGGCACAGGGTCAGGCTGATTTGCATATGGCCATGTTTGAACTGGGGTGGCTGAGTGAGCTAAAGAATGATGCTGGATTAAACCCAGATCAGTTGATTGGGGGTGAGTGTTTGATTTGCTCAAACGCTCCGTCCATCATCCCCTTTTGTTTCCCTCTGAGAAGAAGGCATCCAATTCTCCCTGATGTTTCCGGCTCACCTTAGAGTGACACTAGACAGCAACATGTTCTTTCACAATAACCCTGAGGAGGTGTGGAGCTGGCTGGAATCCTACGGCACGGGCTGGGCGAGGCAGGAGGTGGTGCAGGAGGGGCGGCGGAGGCCCCGTGCCCATGCCGCACAAGACGCACTAGAAGACATCACCCTGGGGCACAGAAACCTTCCACGTCTCAGATGGAGAAGGAGAGATCGGCAGCACTGCGGGCTGTGACGGAGATGTCCTAGACGAGCGGAATGGCGCAGATGGGAGCGACTGAATCGGTAAAGGAGTCAACTGGGACTGATTCTAATGGGACGAATGCCGGGAGTGCCCCGCTGCCACATGTCACCCCAGGGACAGCAGACAAGCTTGTTGATGCCTGAACTTGTGCAGCGATTCCCGAGATCAGTAAGAGGGGTTGGCTTGCCCTGCTGTTCTTGCACTTGGGGAGGTAATTGGATAGGGGGGCCGTGCCTGTGATGGCTTCGACAGAGGAGTGTTGGTGGTGTGCCGTTGTCCCTGCCTAGGGGCCCCCCAGTGGTATCGTGGACTTTCCCATAGGGGGGTTCGGCGTTTCGACTCTGAGACTGCGGACCAGGTCTTCTCAGCCCAGGGCTTCCACCTTGGTTTCGCTCTCTGAGTGAATCCCTGGTAGATACCAGAGGGACTGTTAGTGGATAGTTTGGATGGGTACTAGCCGTTCAGAGCCTCTTCTAGGGTTGGGGGCTGCTTTTTGGGAAGTTAGTGCCACCGGTGTGCCAATGCGGGGAGTGCTGTTGTGGAAGAGTAACAGTCAGCACAATGGGAACATCACCTGAATTAAAATGTATTACGTGGAATGTGCGGGGATGCATACAATGTTGAGATGCCACAGGGTTTGTGCTTATCTGGTGTGTAGGGGAGTGCAGATTGCTTTTCTCCAAGAAACCAATGTAGATCGAGCTGAAGGCCAGGCATTACAGTGCAGGTGGAGGGAGCAGCTTTTTTATAAAACGTATTCTGTTTTTGCAAGGGGCGCACTGATTGGGTTTAGGGTGGGGGTTCCCTTCCAGCCAATCCAGCAGATAGTGGGTCCTGAGGGGAGGTTTGTGGCTGGTATGGGGCGGTTGAATGGGAGGGATGTGACACTATGCACCTTGTTGAGGAAAATTAAATTTTGGCCATGTTGTGTTCCCTAGCGCGTACCCCACCGACTCCATGTACGAGTTAAAGTGCATGTAACTTCCCTCCTGTGCCAGCTATGAAGACGCAAATACATTTGCGTCCACCGTTAACTTGTCCTCTTTCAGATGCACCATGAATGGATTATATAGCCCGTTCCTAAATATGCTATGCCACCGTCTTTTTGTAATACACTTTTTACTTTTTCCTGCTCTAGCCAGAGTAGGCCCTGAATTCCTGCCATCTGAACCTCTTTTGTGGCTCCTGGCTCTGCCCAGGCTACCTCTGTACTCGTGAACTCTGTCCTACATTCAGCGCGGCCCCTCGCGCTCAGCTCAAGCCTGCTTTCTGCCAAGATTGGCTATAACCTTCGAGTTATCTGTTTCCCTCCCCAAAAATACATTCCAGCCTGCTAGTTCCAGTAAACATCCTTCCTCAGCTGCAGGGCTAAAGGGCCGACCTGTCTCTATGCAAGTAATTCATAGCCTCCGTTGCCATGCTTTCATGGAAGGCCCCTCTTTCCACGCTTCTCATCCAGACACTCAGGCGCTTATACACGCACTCACAGCAAGTATAGAATAGCTTCTGCTCTAGAGACCTTTCTGCCCAGATAGCTTAGTTCCTAAACATCAGATATCAGATATGATAGAAGCACAAGTTGATCTGACATGCCAGACTTCTGTCTCTTTCCGTCAGTGTAAATGCCAAGCCCCCTGCACCCCGTCAATCACACGTCATGCAGCTGCGCGCGCATCCAAGCTTCCGATTTCTGCTGACATTGCAACATTCTGTTAGCACCACCCCTTGGTGCCACCCACTTGCGTCACCTATCAGTGACGTTTCTAGCACACACCTCTAGTTTACGCCTCTTGATGATGTACTAGTACCACGTGTATACTGTTATCTCGTTTTCTCTCAGCTGTTACGCCTCTTACATTGAACATTATGATGTAAATCAAGTATATAAGCTATGTATTGTCAATAAACGAGAGCGCGCTCATCTATCCCTTCTGACACCCTGTGTGGTGGTCAGAACATGATATCCTGATTCCTTTATGAGGAATAAAACCCTTAGAAACTCTTACACCACGGACTCTGTTTTCCTTCATTCTGATTGAGTTATTATTGATTAAGTACTTATCTGCATAGAAATTAAGAGAGTAAATTAATTATTTACGTCATTTTGGCGCCCGAACAGGGACCCCTCCCCCACCTCACGCGCCGGTTGGCGCGTTGCATACTGTGTCCCCTGCCATCAGTTAGATGGAATACACGTGTACTGGCAGGATTTCCTGCATCTCCCTCTGACCCACGGAGGTGACGAAGACTGCAATTAGTGCCCAGACGAGGCGGTGAGGAGTGCGGAGGATCCCGACCAGAGCCCAGCCGAAAGAAGCAAGGTCCGAGGTGTGAAGAGGCCCACCAGTTTTCCGAAGTTTTCCGAAGTTTTCCGAAGTTCCGAGTCGAGTCCAGTCGAGTTTTCCGAGGCCTTCTGTTTTCCGTGCTTCCCGGTGAGTACCATTGCTGGGTCGTATCTAGACGGGTTTGGGTACGCAAGTCCGGTCTGCACTGTTTGTAGGCAGTGTATCTGTACTGTTTAGCAGTATATCTAGTATTACGAATTTCTGAAATTCTGCACTGTTACAACAGTGTATCTGTACTGTGGAGCAGTACTTCTAGTATAGAGGGGTAGTCATCTATGTTTTAAATGTTTTTGTAATTAATGTCGTGGTATGAATGTGATTGTTTTTGTGCATTATTGTGTTTTCTTGTATAAATAGTTACAGTTGACATTGAGTATCAAGGATCGAGCATTTCAGTATCAAGTAGGCACAATGCCGTTTTTCAACAAGTTAAAGCAGATAGGAACTAGGAAAGGGATGTTAGAGGAAGAGATTCCAATCCCCCCTAGGGACACTCCAGGTAATTTTATGTACAATAAACACGGCATAGACGCCATCCTGTATCTAGAGTTATGGACCGATTATACCAAGCACCTAGAGGAAAGATACCGATGGCCAGTTAACGGAACATGGGATGCCGAGTGCATCATAAAGGTAGAAGAAGTATTACGGAAAAAGAAAGCCAGACAATCTCAGAAAGACGCCATAGAATTTTGGCGTAAGGAATCACGTAAGCGTGCTGAAAGAGCACTCCGTAGAGAAGACAGACTTCAAGAATCAGAAAAGGCCCAAGAAAACGAATTAGTTACTGAGGGAATTCGAGTAAAATTAAAACAAATAGATCGTATCCAAAATAGCCAAGTGAACAACATGTATCTTTTGGCCGAAGGTACCCCTGACGCCATTTCAGAAATACCGAAAAATTTGCCGTCACCATTGGTTCCAACTAAAGTAATGCACAAGACTACTAAAGACATATTCCTAAATTCCTATCTAGATGATGCAGCACCAGCTTACACCAATTTGCCTGTTCGTGCCCTGCCTACAGACAGGGACGGGGGTGGTACTCCACCCCCAGGTCACGTTCCGCCGGTACCGCAACAGACTTCTCCTGTTCCGCCAGCCCCGCCACTTCCCCTACTCAAAACGGACCTACCGAAACCACGTTTGCCTGATCCACCTAAACGACAAGTTCACGTTCAGATACAGACTCCGCGGAGAGATAATGCCCAAGCATCCGCCTCAGGAGGTGCGACAACGGGTCTACAGACCCCGCCACCGACACACAGATTGCATTTAAAAGACACACAGAATCCTTTCCAGTCTCCCCACTACTCATCCCGGCTTGAGGCATTGAAAGATAGGATGTCATTCTGCAGATATGATCCAGTACCCGGAACAGACGATCTAATGGTATTAGCATCACTGCGCTTAAGATCTGCCACCGACAGCTTGTTATGCTGTGTGGGAATGCAGGAAGCCCTCGACAGACTATACAAATTCATACAGACAGGGAAAGACCCCGACAGTGTCCAAGCTGCCATGTATAAACAGAAAGTTGACATTCAAAAACAGATATTACGATTCTTCATTAATTGTGTAATAAGAGAACGAGACAGGCCTGGAACAGATCAGAGTGAATTAGACGTATTGAACAAGTGGGGCCAAAATATAGCAGAAGCAAAACATGACAAGGGGACTTGCATAGCCGCTATGTCCCAGAAAATAAGAAAGGCAGTATTAACTGCACACCAGGAAGAAACTAATAAAACTTCCTCCGAGGAGGAAAATGAAGATGAGACATCAGGAAAGTCTACAGACATTATAGCATATGTAGGTAGGGGAAACTACCTTAGGAAAGGTGTCCGTCCGGAGAGCAAGAGAGTTTTCTTCTCTGCCTTAACAAATCCGAATTCTGCTGAGCATCAGTTCCAGGAAACTGATAAACGGCTTCGAGATCGAGTTGGGTACCATGTACTCAATTCTATGGATGAACAAGAACTAGCCCGATCAGCTGTATCATGGGCCGAAAATGCAGACATATATAATGATGATACCGTAGCACAGACATTTCTGAACCTCTCCCCCGACGAACAGAAATTAGCAGGTGTATACATGATTCAGCACCTTCTCATTAAATACAGAAAACATTATTCCGATCCAGGTCCCTTACACGAGACACTAGAAGCACTACTGATGGATAGATGGAGAGGCTTAAGTACCAAATTAATTCAAATAATTCTAGAACAACGACACAGATATGATACCTTTGTAAGCTCTGAATACGTTCCCGCCCCACCTCCAGAAAGGAAAATGTACCATATGCAATGCGGGGGTGGTATTGAAAGTCAGAACCCCTTACGAGAAGTGCACCCTGTTATGGGTGAGGATAAAGTGTTGAAACGCGTGTATGTACACACGCCTCTGACTAAATTAGAACTGTTAGAAATGAAGAAATTAGTACCGTGCCATGATAAAGACCCTGCAGGTTTTCATAGAGAGCTCAAAGATATGTTACTGATGGGAGACTACACGTATGATGATATCATGAAAATGTTGAAGGTATTACTGCCCACGGGTATATTCGAGAAACTGAAGGAAAAGGAATGGGAGGTGGGAGACACAAAGATTGCCTGGGCAGAAATAGAAGAAGAAGAGAAAAAACGGGTTCCAGGGTTAGGCCTTGGGGACAAAACTAAAGCATTACCAGGTTTGATAGTACAGGTCTTGCCCAGACTGTTGACAACTAGAAAAGAAGATTGGGACGCAATCTCGTCCTGTAAACAGAAACAAGATGAAGATACTAGCGACTTCTATTCAAGATTCGAGAAATGTTTTATTATCAATAGTGGCCTCCAGCCAAGTAGCGAGTCGTACCCACATCTTTTTGTATCAAAGTTAGTCGAGAATTCCCTACCGTTAGTTAAAAATAGAGTGTATAAAGTCGAGAGTACATGGCAAGCAAATACGCCATCCCAGATGTTACAAATGTTACAATATCACCAGAATAGAATTAGGGAAGAACAAGATCAGGAACAGAAACGTATGAAAGACACGAAAATGAAAATGTTAGTAGCTCAGACGGTCCCATCCGACAGTCACAGAAAAGGTACGACCCAGACAAGTCACACTGCAGCTCCTGTTAAAGGGACATGCAATTATTGCAAGCAGCCAGGTCACTACGTACATGAATGTCCAGTTCTGAAACATAACATAGCGACAGGTAAAACTAAAGAAAGACCGCATCCGCCTAGACAAGACCATAACCAGCATCAGTCTACACAGAATACACAGCCTATGCATGCATCCGCACAGACAGCACAGACCGTAGCAGTACCACAGCCACAGCCCATTGCTGCAACTCAGCAAGTCTCACAACAGATGTACCAGTATGCCCAGTCTGCTTACCCCGAATACTCCCGATATACATGAAACAGCCTAGAGAGGGAAGGTGGCTTGCCTCTTATTGAGATTCCTGTAGATCAAGAAGGTCCTTATGTACACAGTCAAGTATTGGGGAAAGACAGAAAGTTTTTAATTGACACAGGGGCAAGTCGCACTACAATAAGTCATGACGAAGTTCCAGGGGCACCCCTCTCAGGCTCACAAAATGTTTCCCTTGGTTTTTCAGGACAGCCTATTGTAAATGAAGTATCAGAACCAGTTCCCCTGGCTGTGGGTCCATTATCACGCGTTACAGACCTGTTACTCACAAAATCATGTCCGGAAAATCTGTTAGGAATTAAAACATTGAAGGCTCTAGGAGCCATAATTTGCTGTTCCCCGGAGGGAGTCAGACTCTTTCTGCGGGATTTCAAGGGTCATTACGTTCTTCGTGAGTTTGACGTCAGATTGAAAAATGTACCTGATTACTTATGGGCAAAAGGCCCAACTGACGTAGGATGTATGCACATTACACCATACCGCGTTACACTCAAGGCAGGTGTTGTATTACCCAGAATCAGACAATACAAGTTACCACCCGATGCTGTAGTGGCTTTACTGAAAATCATTGAAGAGCTCATTGCCCAAGGAGTGGTCGTCGAAACCGACTCCAATATCTGTAATTCACCCATCATTCCGATTCTTAAACGTACTGATCCTAATGCCCCGCCAGTATATCGGCTGGTGATTGATCTTCGAGAATTGAATAAATGCATTATCCCACAGTATCCTGTGGTCCCCGATATATCATCTCTATTGACTGCTATTGATTCAGAAGCAACGTTCTTTACTGTAATTGATCTCAAGAACGCCTTCTTCAGCGTGCCTATTGATCCAGAGAGCCAATATCTCTTCGGATTCTGTTTAAATGGACGCAGTTTCAAATTTTCGCGCGCACCTCAAGGATTCACAGAAAGCCCCAGCATCTATAGTCAAGCACTGAAGAGACAACTAGATTGTATTCAAATGCCAGTCAACACCGCTTTACTACAATACGTCGATGATCTGCTGATCACCGCACGAAGTGGGCCCGAATGTGAACAAGCATCACTAACAGTTTTACATTTTCTGGCCGACAAGGGACACAAGGTGTCTCCTTCGAAGCTACAATTCTGTGTTCAGCAAGTTGTGTACTTGGGTCACTTGCTGTCCAAAGTGGGGAGACAGCTCACTCCCGATCGCATTCAGTTAATTGCGAATATGCCACAACCCCAGACACAAAAGGAAGTGCGGGCCTTCATAGGCCTCACCTCGTACTGCAGACAATGGATTCCCCAGTATGCATTCCTAGTTAAACCACTCATCCAGTTAACGACACAGGAGGCAGCGACTTCGACTGCCCTCCCTTGGACTCAGGAACATACACAAGCTTTTGAAGACTTAAAGAAAGCCTTATGCCAAGCACCAGTTTTAGCAACACCATGTTACAGCAAACCGTTTACACTTTTTGTTACAGAACGTGATGGCACAGCGTTGTCTGTCCTCACTCAAGATCAAGCAGGTTCACATAAGCCTTGTGCTTATTTTTCTAGTACATTGGATTCAGTAGCTCAAGCACTCCCTGCGTGCTTAAAGTCAGTAGCAGCAACAGCGTTAGCAATCAGACAGAGTGATTCAATTGTTTTAGGTCATCAGTTAACAGTTCAAGTACCACATTCTGTAGAGGTTTTGTTAAACAGAACCCAGACTCAACACTTAACTATAGCACGACTGACAGGTTATGAATTAACGCTATTCCAGCCACACATAGAAATCAGACGTTGCAGCATCCTGAACCCAGCAACACTGTTACCTACAGTTATGACAGATCCAGCTCCACATGATTGTATAGAAATAATTAATGCAGTAACTAAGCCTAGACGAGACTTAACAGATGTCCCATTGACAAATCCAGACCTGACACTTTATGTGGACGGTTCATGCATGAGAACAAGTACAGGAGAATTAGTGGCCGCGTATGCCGTGACCACTGAAACTGAAGTTAAAGAAACACATCGTATTGACACACTGTCTGCTCAAGCAGCAGAGCTCATCGCTCTGACCCGAGCTTGTATTCTAGCCAAGAACAGAAATGTTAACATATACACAGATTCCCGCTATGCCTTCGGAGTTGTACATGACTTCGGAGTCCTCTGGCGAGAACGAGGTTTTCTGACTTCCCATGGGGCCAAGATACAACATGGCCCCCTCATTCAAGCACTGTTAGAAGCAATACATTTGCCCTCGGGCATATCAGTCATGAAGTGTAAGGCACATACTAAAGTCACAGATTCTGTTTCCCAGGGTAACGACCTGGCAGACCAGACAGCAAAACATACAGCACTAACTCACACCCAGATTACTGACATAACAAAAACAATACCAACAAAGTGTATGGCAGTTAGAGATCCCGCCCTAGACGTAATCGATATCCAGACACATGCTACTCCAGAGGAGATAAAGAAATGGACTGAACTAGGAGGGATTCAGACAGATCAAGGTTGGGTGACGAAGGGAAAATCTATATGGTTTCTCCCCGACTCAATGGTTCAGGTCATGATAAATGCAGCACATAGCCCGGCCCATCTAGGAGAGAAGGCGATGTTAGACAGTTTACAGAATCTCTGGTACAACAAACACTTACGAGCAGCAGCAAAACAGAAAGTGCGCACTTGCATGATCTGTTGTCAGTTCAATCCAGGTAAAAGCGTCCCTGTTGAGCAAGGTGGATTCCATCCTCCCGATCACCCTTTTGAAGTCCTCCAGATGGATTATATCCAGATGAATAGCTGTAGAGGTTTTAAATATGTCCTTGTAATTGTTTGTGCTCTGTCCCGCTGGACCGAAGCATACCCAGTCCCAGACTACACTGCTCCGACCACTGCCAGACAGTTGGTTCGTGAATTCTTCCCACGGTACGGTTTGCCCCGTGTCGTGTATTCAGATAACGGACAGCCGTTCTCGTCCGAGTTGATGAGACAAGTTTCCCTCTTGCTAGGATATCAGTGGAAGTTCCACTGTGTCCGACATCCCGAAGCAGCTGGCCTTGTAGAAAGGCATAATCAGACACTAAAAATCCGTCTTGCCAAGATCTGTCAGGAAAAAGGAGTCGACTGGATAGTCGCTCTGCCCGTGGCCCTATTCTACATGAGAATGGTCGCCCACTCAAGATCAGGGCTATCCCCGTACGAAGTGGTCTTTGGCAGACCACCGAATATGTGGGGGACGCCCATTCCGAAAAAGATCACTGATGTTGATTGTAACATGTTGACAGATTACCTTGCCTCCTTGATGTCTGCACTCCAATCATGTCGTTCACAGGTTGCCGCAGCTTTCCCTGACAACACCGATGTAAAGGCGCATGAGGTCCGTCCAGGGGACCTGGTACTCGTCCGGAATTTCGACCGGAAAAGCCCGCTGGAGCCCCGCTGGAAGTCTCCGAAGACCGTCCTCCTTACCACAAGGACCGCTGTGAAGATCGAGGGGAGAAAGGGGTGGGTCCACACGAGTCACATCAAACTATGCAATGAACTAAAAAACGGACTGAAACAGGACTCTGACTCGTCCACCCCCACCAAAGACTGTGTTGAAGCAAAAGACGTTACCGTCTCTAAAAGAGAAAAGACTCCCCAAGAACTATACCGAATGAAACTCCGATCTAGCAAGTCAGACAGTTTAATTGTTTAAGTCCTCCCCTAGGTGAATCGGTTAAATAGTTTCTGACATGTATCCCCTAGATCGAGATAGAGAGAGAGAGAGAGAAGCAAAGAAACGTACATACTGTAAATCACTGCGTAGTCACTGTATAGTGACGTTGTTAATAATGTTTTTTCTAAGTATTCTAATTATTATTGCCAGCATTCTGCTACCTATATATTGGCCTATTTTCAGGCGTGAACAATCTGCTTACAATGTTTCTGCTGAACACACTTTTAGTGAACTTCCTGCACATGAACTCTCTTACAGACTTGCGCTGCGCAACAATACATTCATTAGTATGTTACACCATTCCCATCAGACAAATAATGCCACCGACTGTTGGATATGTGGCCGACTCCCTCCCTACCAGAATTACAAGGGAGCTCTGCCCCTCTTTCCGTATCCATTCACTCACAATGGCTCCTGTGGAGCATGGTTTAAAATAATTAATTCCTTAGATCCTGATACTGCTGTTTTCGAGGGGGGCTGGGTTTGGGGAAACTTGAACTTAGTCCTGCTCAACGTCTGTTACCCTGATAAAGAGGGACTTCCCACTCGAATAGGAACTGATCTAGAAAATGAAGTATATGGATTAGGTAATTACACAATTAGCCTTATGATCCTTACTGTTGAATCTGAAACCGCTCCAGTTTCGCCCCATATGTTAGTATTACCAGTCACAGGTGAATTATGTGTTAGCAAAAAAGGTTCAGTACACGTAGGTCATAGTAAATGCACTACTGTGGTCGAGTTCAGTGACCATGGTAAATCGTCCTTTAAAGCTATCAGTCATTCTTACTTTGTTTGTGGTCATACCGCATACATTAGCCTACCTCCAGATTGGGATGGTACCTGTTACATTGCATTCCTTCTGCCACCTGTTTTTCTAGCTCCCCCTGATTACCATAGAAATACGAATCTAGCACCGAATAGACCCAAAAGAGATATTCCCCTTGTCGACTACACAGAAACGGCATGGGAACAGTACACTGATTTTAATAAAGGATTCTTTTTCTTCCTAGGACCTGTCCAAAACAGTAAATTGATACGCAGATTAACCAGAACACTTGAAGCAGTAGTACATGAAACTGCCTCCGCCTTAGGTAACTTGACAGAAGAGCAATCTGCTATGCGGGTTGTTGTCCTTCAAAATCGTCTTGTGATTGACGTCATCTTGGCAGATAGAGGTGGAGCCTGTAAGGTCATCGGGTCAAGTTGCTGTGTTTTCATTCCACAAAACGCACCATCTGTCTATCAAGCTATTACCCGTCTACATAAAATTGCAAATCAGATACATCAGAATCCAGGCACCTGGACTTGGTCCGGTTGGTTCTGGACTACGTTAACAGCTTGGGGATGGAAGATCTTATCCTTCCTAGGCATTGGCCTTGTCATAGTATTCAGCTGCTGCCTGTGCCTGCAGTGTGGGCCAGCGATATGTGGACTGTGTGCCACATCCTGCATTGAGCATTCCAGTTGTCTCTCAAACAGTCAAAGAAAGAAAGATGAACATATAATGTTACAAGAACAAACTGATCGATTTATGAGGATCGATATTTCATGAAGGGTCCGTAGGGAACAAGGAGGGAATGAGGAAAATTAAATTTTGGCCATGTTGTGTTCCCTAGCGCGTACCCCACCGACTCCATGTACGAGTTAAAGTGCATGTAACTTCCCTCCTGTGCCAGCTATGAAGACGCAAATACATTTGCGTCCACCGTTAACTTGTCCTCTTTCAGATGCACCATGAATGGATTATATAGCCCGTTCCTAAATATGCTATGCCACCGTCTTTTTGTAATACACTTTTTACTTTTTCCTGCTCTAGCCAGAGTAGGCCCTGAATTCCTGCCATCTGAACCTCTTTTGTGGCTCCTGGCTCTGCCCAGGCTACCTCTGTACTCGTGAACTCTGTCCTACATTCAGCGCGGCCCCTCGCGCTCAGCTCAAGCCTGCTTTCTGCCAAGATTGGCTATAACCTTCGAGTTATCTGTTTCCCTCCCCAAAAATACATTCCAGCCTGCTAGTTCCAGTAAACATCCTTCCTCAGCTGCAGGGCTAAAGGGCCGACCTGTCTCTATGCAAGTAATTCATAGCCTCCGTTGCCATGCTTTCATGGAAGGCCCCTCTTTCCACGCTTCTCATCCAGACACTCAGGCGCTTATACACGCACTCACAGCAAGTATAGAATAGCTTCTGCTCTAGAGACCTTTCTGCCCAGATAGCTTAGTTCCTAAACATCAGATATCAGATATGATAGAAGCACAAGTTGATCTGACATGCCAGACTTCTGTCTCTTTCCGTCAGTGTAAATGCCAAGCCCCCTGCACCCCGTCAATCACACGTCATGCAGCTGCGCGCGCATCCAAGCTTCCGATTTCTGCTGACATTGCAACATTCTGTTAGCACCACCCCTTGGTGCCACCCACTTGCGTCACCTATCAGTGACGTTTCTAGCACACACCTCTAGTTTACGCCTCTTGATGATGTACTAGTACCACGTGTATACTGTTATCTCGTTTTCTCTCAGCTGTTACGCCTCTTACATTGAACATTATGATGTAAATCAAGTATATAAGCTATGTATTGTCAATAAACGAGAGCGCGCTCATCTATCCCTTCTGACACCCTGTGTGGTGGTCAGAACATGATATCCTGATTCCTTTATGAGGAATAAAACCCTTAGAAACTCTTACACCACGGACTCTGTTTTCCTTCATTCTGATTGAGTTATTATTGATTAAGTACTTATCTGCATAGAAATTAAGAGAGTAAATTAATTATTTACGTCATTGTTCGCCCCTAATGTGAAACAGGCGACCTATTTTTCTAGATTGTCAGGGAAATTGGCTCTATATTTGACTGGTCCAGTGATACTATTGGCGTTGCGCTGGTTCCGAGGGAGGCCTGTAATTCCTACCTGGCGATTGCGCCTGGAGGATCCGATATATTGCGCGTAGGTGCAGGAGAGTATAGGGCAGTATTTCCTCAAGAATGAGGGTACAGCTTCAACCTTGGCCCTGGAATGGGATGCCTTTAAGGTGGTGGTGCAGGGTGTATGTATGGCTAAAACAGCGGGGGTGCGGAGGACGCTTATGCAGGATATAGAGAGGGAGGAACTGCGGCTGCGTCAGGCAGGAAAAGCCCTCCTTGAGAATACGGGGTGCAGGCCGAGGTTTTTCGCCACGAGAGAGGGAGTGGCGACGCAGGTAGAGAGGCTGCGCTGCTTTGATAACAAAGCATACTTGGTGAGGGCGCATGCGGAGAAGGATAAGGCGTGCACCCTCTTGGTCTGGTTGGCCAACCCGGTCCTGAGAGGTACGCCCATCCTGGCTTTGACCTCCCCTGAGGGTGTAATGGAGTATTCCCAGCAGGGGATTAATCGGATTTTCTTGGACTATTATGCAGCATTATACGAGAGTAAGCTGCAAGACACGGGTGATGGGCTGGAGGACTTCTTAGCGGAGGTGCGACTGCCACGCCTGGAGGAGGACCAGGTAGAGACGCTGGGGCGGGAGAGTACAGAGGGCGAAATACGTAGTTCGATAAAACATATGGCGCGCAAGAAAACCCCGGGGGCCGATGGCCTACAGATAGAATTTTACCTGACCTACGTTGACATTCTGGCTCCTAAGCTAATGGCAGTTTATCAAGAGGCCCGGGACCTAGGGAAGCTGCCCGCTTCCACTCGAGAAGCTATTATTATCCCGTTGTTGAAATCGGGGAAAGACCCCCTGACCAGGTCAGCCTATCGCCATTTATCAATGTTAAGAACTGATTATAAGATATTGAATAGTATTCTGGTGACCAGGCTCCTCGCTTATATGGCACACCTGGTCCATAAAGACCAGGCGGGCTTTATCCCGAAACGCACTACGGCGACTAATGTGAGGCGCCTTCTCTGAATATTGGGGGAGGATCATAGCGAGATCCCCACTGCTGCGGTTCTCTCTGTAGATATCAAGAAGGCATTTGACAGCCTGGAATGGCCATACTTGTTCCGGGTCCTCCATGGGTTCGAACTCAGGGAAACCTTTATGGGGTGGACAGAGA
Organism: Lissotriton vulgaris; assembly: GCF_964263255.1. NCBI lineage: Eukaryota > Metazoa > Chordata > Amphibia > Caudata > Salamandridae > Lissotriton > Lissotriton vulgaris. The sequence goes on along the minus strand of NC_141691.1, from coordinate 1,047,819,844 downwards.
TCCTTTATAGATCGGCGATGGCTCTAGTGTGGACTGGCGTGATGATTTCCTCCTCTTGTTTGGTAGGTCAGGGTACGAGGCAGGGATGCCCGCTCTCTCCGTTAATATTTGCCTTAGCCATTGAGCCTTTGGCCTCTCATGCCAAGTTGGGGAGGCGTTACCATGGCCTGGAACTCCTTGGAGATACGCAGTTTATCTCCCTATATGCAGACAACTTGCTGCTTTTTCTCGCGAACACGGACACAACCTTGGAGGGTGCGCAGAAATTGCTTTATGCGTTCGGATGGTACTCGGACTGGGGGTAAACTGGGCAAAACGTGCTTGTTTCCGATAACTCCGTCTGAGGTGAGCCCTTCACAGGTGGCGAGCAGATGTTTGCCTTACTTAGGCACTCATATTTATCATTCCCCCGAGAATTTTCTGGAGGGTAACTTGGGTCATGTCATTAGAGGACTTAGCCGGCAGCTTTGCGTTTTGGAGCACGTTACCGCTGACGGTAGCAGGTCGGGTGGCGCTCTTGAAGATGGTGGCACTTCCTCGCTTATTGTATTATTTCCGGACACTACCAATCTGGGTGCCGGGCTTGGTGTTCCGACAACTCTGCACCATGGCTGGGGGGTTTCTCTGGGGGGCGGGCAGACAGCGGGTCACAATGGCTACAATGATACTTAAGAGAGCCGACTGGGGTATGGCAGTGCTGGACTTTGAGTGGTACTACTTAGCGGCACAGCCTCAGTGGCTCACTCAGGCTGTGGCTTGGGAGTTCCTGGGCCCAGACGGTCCCAAAGGACGGTGGGTCCCATGCTATATCTTGTCCTTTAGCAGAAGATGCACCTCGAACCGCTTACTAATGAAGAGCAGATGCTGAGATTGTGCTGGAATCGGAGCCAGCGTCGAGCTGGGGTTGCTTACCCATACGCCCGGAGATCCCGCTGGGTGTGTTTATATCCCTCCCGGGGGAACACCAGGAGGAAACTTACCTTGCCATTTCGCCATCGGGCGAGCCGTGAGGGAAACGGCAGCAGCGCTCCTCTTGTCCAGACGCCGGGAGGCACAAGGAGTGGCAGGACCACACTCCCCAGCAGCCTCTGGGGCGGCAGTGCGCCCGTGACGCGACAGGAGCGCCCGGAGGTGCTAGAAAAAGCCTGACCCCCCGGGAGCCAAGGGGTAACACCAGGAGGAAACTTACCTTGCCATTTCGCCATCGGGCGAGCCGTGAGGGAAACGGCAGCAGCGCTCCTCTTGTCCAGACGCCAGGAGGCACAAGGAGTGGCAGGACCACACTCCCCAGCAGCCTCTGGGGCGGCAGCGCGCCCGTGACGCGACAGGAGCGCCCGGAGGCGCTAGAAAAAGCCTGACCCCCCCGGGAGCCAAGGGGTAACACCAGGAGGAAACTTACCTTGCCATTTCGCCATCGGGCGAGCCGTGAGGGAAACGGCAGCAGCGCTCCTCTTGTCCAGACGCCTGGAGGCACAAGGAGTGGCAGGACCACACTCCCCAGCAGCCTCTGGGGCGGCAGCGCGCCCGTGACGCGACAGGAGCGCCCGGAGGCGCTAGAAAAAGCCTGACACCCCTCTCGCCCCGCGAGACGCGCGCGGGAGCGACCGGGAGAAGCCCGGGACAAGGGCGGGCCCTCTGTGGCCCTCAGAGGCCTGAGGAGACTGGACTGGGCCAGGGATTTTACATTGCCTTCTGGACTTCTAACGTACTATGAGCTTGTAAGACATTTTAATCATTTATATTTTGTTATCTTCGTTTGTTATGAGTGCTTAGACTTAAGGGTACTTGTGAGGAAGCTTTACATTTTCACTGTGTATAATGTCTACATCCAAATTTGACAAAGTGATGGCGGGACCTGCTACTTTAGACAATTTCCTGGTCAGGAAAGTAAATCAGATTAATAATGAGAGACGTGTATCTCTGGGGAAAGGTACTGTGATGGGGGATACACTATCTGAAAATTCACCAATTAGTCTGACCCAAGATTGTTTAACTAACACGAGTGATGTCATCTCTACTCATTCTCCAGCGCCCATTTTAGTGAATGTGGAGGTTCATTCTGACTCTATGGCGCTGTCAAGTCCCGATATTGGTGTGCTGAATGAGACCAAACCTGAAACCAGGCCCCTGAGAACCTGTAGAACACTGTCTCAAAGGGAGAATGGGAAACATAACAACTCTAAGTCTAAAAATAAAAGGATAGTAAGGCAATTACCAGTCCTGCTATAACTACCCCTTTTGTATTCACGGGCACTAATGGTAATGGTAAAGGTGCAAATTTAAATCCTGATTTCTTTGCTTCACTTCTAAAAAACCTAGAAGTTTCTTTAACAGCAAAAATGGAGGAGATTATTAAACCATTAACTATTAAGATACATATCCTAGCCAAGGAAGTGACTCGGCTGGGTGGTCTGTTATCGTCGCAGAAGAATGCAATATCTAGTGGAAATGTAACATCTAGTGGAAATGCGCACTCTGGGGGGAATGGGGGAGAAATTGTTGAAGTTATTGATACACGTAACAAGGGGAGGGGGAATATTGCTGTCGCAGTGGCCTCAGGGTCTGAAACACCTATACGACCGAATATCCCTGTGGCAACTGCCTCGCAGCAACAATTATCTACAAACCCCCAAAGCAGTAGAGCTCCCAGACTCCCGAGGTACAACCGCTATCTTAACTTACCACCAGATTGTGCTCCGTTTGTGGTAGTACTGACTAATGTGCCCCCTTGTGGCACTCATCCCGCATCTCCCTTTGATGAATCTCAAACCTCTTTGAAAAATAAGACAGTGTCATGGCTTAACAAAAACTGTGGTTTTCCCATCTCATATTGTGATCAGATAATGACAGTTAGGCGTGTAAACTGGGTGGGGCCGTCTAAAAAGACTGGGTCGGGGGATTGTATAGTTGTAAATTTCAAACATCCCCAGCATGTGGCAACTGTCCTCTTGAGAGCTTCTGCACTGGTATATAATATGAACAGTATTTGTGTACGCCCTCTGGGTTACTTTTATGCACATCTGTGCAAACCTCCACCACAACATAGTCTAACCAGACGAGGGCTTGTACCTTATACTCCTGTGCAAGAGACTCCATTCCTTTATAACATCATTAATCCATGTGGGTCAGGTGGACTAAATGGAACTTATAACAGGAGCCCCAGCTCTGGGCACTATGAATATGGGTCGAACTTAAATACACAGAATAGGTATGAAGTGTTATCCGGCCTTGAGATGTGTGATTGACGGGGGGCACCTGCAGCTCAGGATACTAGGGCTACAGGTGAATCTACAAATCTAGATAACCCAGTGGACAAAATGCCAGGATGTCTTGCTGTCTCTTGGAATATTGCTGGCCTTGCGGCCAAAATGTCTGATGCAAATTGGGTAACTTATATTAAGCAATTTTCAATTATCTGTTTACAAGAGACTTGGGAGGTAGGCTGTAACCTCTTCTTAGAAGGGTATAAAGCCTTCTTTGTGCCAGCCTTGCCATCATTGCGGGGTAGGCCCAAGGGGGGCCTTGTAATTTTTGTTTCCATATTACTACCCTGTGAAGTACGAAGAATTGAAGCACATCATACAGGTGTGTAATGGGCTTAACTCTAACTGGAGGTAATGTCCGTGTGGGCCTGGTGAATTTTTATAATGCTGCTTATGATAGTGCAGGTAGGAATCACATTCATATATTAAATTCTTTTGTCTCTAATTTTACGGAAAATGTGGGTCATAACCTCATGATTATGGGGGATTTTAATCTGCATCCTTGTATTGATCCATTGCACAAGTGTTTACCAGAAATGATTTGTGAACGAGTGGATTGTCTCCATATGGAGCACACTAAGGAGGGGGAATTGTGCAATGACCTACTGAATGACTTTGACCTCTCTCTGGCTATGTCTCTAAAGGACCCGCTATATTGCTTTGATACCCCCACCTTTAAAGGGCATGGAAGGGGTACCTTTATAGACCACATACTTGTTTCGCGGACGATGCAAACTTTTTTAGATTCTTTTTGCATTGTTTCTAGCGAATTTAGTGACCATAACCCCCTGACAATCTGTTTAAAATGTCCATGGGTAAAAAAAGGTAATAAGATCATTAATCAAGGTAGATTGGGCACAACAGATGGGAGAAGGCGGTTAAAATGGTCCATGGTCTCTGCGGATATCTTTTACAAGAATATCTCTGAAGGGTGTGCAGAAGATATTAAAATCTGTACTGATGTGGGACCTAGGTTGGTTCTAGAGGCTTATCAAAATATTTCGGAGAAGGTGTCAGCGCTGTTATCTGTCCCTAATAAAACCCAGGTCAATATAGGCCCGAGATGGTTTAGCCACGACTGTACTATAGCTGCTCGCAAACGGAGGCTTGCACTGTCAGCTTCCCCGAGGAATCGGGAGGTCGTAAAACTCTGTAGAAAGGAATACAAGTCTATTACTGCCGCCCGTAAGGAGTTTTTGAGGAAAGAGGCCTGGGAGGAACTGCTTGACCCCTCTACCCTGAACAGCAGCTCCAAATTCTGGGCACTGGTTAAAAAACCTTTTTTGACCGAGGACCCTGGAGATGGACTTGTCTGTTGTATAACTAAAGAGGAATGGGAAAGTCATTTTAAAAGCCTGTACTACTCTTGAGGGATCTGGAACCGTGGTTGTTGCCCCCCATGATAGGGACAGCACTATTATTTTTGACAAAAGTGAGGTCTTGGCTGCCATAATGGGTCTCACTGCAAATAAAGCTCCAGGACCTGACGGAATACCACCGGATCTTTACAAATCTGATCCAGTTTTCTGGGCTCCCATTCTGGTTGCTGTATTTAATGCTGCGGCCACAGTGGGTTGTCCGGGAACGTGGGGTCTGTCAACTATAATCCCTGTCTTCAAGAAGGGAGATAGGGGAAGTGCTCTTTGTTACCGACCAATATCCCTAATTGATTCAATGGTTAAGATTATGGGAAGAGTCATACTCCAACGCCTAACAAGCTGGTCGAATGAAAATAATATCATGTCGATTTCTCAATGTGGCTTTTGTGAAGGGCGCTCTACTGTAACTCAGTGTCTCAACCTGTTTCTTAGTTTAGGAAGAAAGGTGCCCCTGTCTATTAGGATGAACCCTGGCAAGGAAACAGCATATGGGGGTAAAAGGAGAGCAAGTGTGCACCGGGTTATGTGCCTGGTTGAAAAAGGGAGAGAAAACTAACCAACTAATGACTAGAAACACTCTAGTGTTAATTTATTATGATATTTTATTTTTATAACATCTTTTTTTCTGGCAATTATTGCTTGCAATCTGAAGTATAATCTGGGAATCAGTCCACCAACTGGTTTATAGATGCCGGGTAAGTATTCTGGGGATGGTCTGTAGATTCGCAGTCGATAAATTCTCCTAGGTTCGCCGATAACATTAATAAATAACGTGGCATTCACTCCACTCGAAATGACTGTATAGGAGTGTATGGGTTCACCAATCAGAGGGCGCCGGTTTTATAAGGGAGAGATGTAAACCATCATGGTTCTGACGGGGACTTCATCGATATTCCTTGAATTCCGTCCGTCGCCCGTTCGACTATCCGCAGGTTCCGGCCGTCGGAATCGTTTGTGCTTCATCCGCCATTTAAGATATTGGTGCATGAATACAGACTTCCTGAAGAAGGCTTACGCCGAAACGCGTTGAAAAAGGAATGCACTTCTGTATTTTTTTATAACATTTGATTCAATTGTTTATTATTTCACTGTTTACACATGTATTGTCCTTTTTATATATAGCAAATTGTATTTATAATGAATCAAGAAAAATAATTGCCAGAAAAAAAGATGTTATAAAAATAAAATATCATAATAAATTAACACTAGAGTGTTTCTAGTCATTAGTTGGTTAGTTTTCTCTCCCTTTTTCAACCAGGCACATAACCCGGTGCACACTTGCTCTCCTTTTACCCCCATCAACCTGTTTCTTATTCTGAATAAATATACCGTTGTTCAGAAAGGAGTAATACACCTTGCCTTCATGGATCTGTCCTCAGCCTTCGACTGTGTTAACAGGGGGAGGCTGTGGCAGACCATGAAGGACAAAGGTATTGATAGGGGGATCGTGGAGTTCCAAGCGGATCTGCATAATGACACAAGAGCCAATGTGAGGTTCTCATCGACTGGGGAAACCACAGGAAGTTTTAGCATTAATAAAGGAGTAAGTCAGGGGTGTATCTTGGCCCCTTTTCTTTTTAATTTCTATATAAATGATTTAGAGGCTGAATTACAAGATGTTAAATCAGACTGTCCTAGAGCTGGTGCGAGGGGGATTCCTTTACTTTTATATGCCGACGATGCGGTTTTAATTTCACGAACAGAAATTGGTCTCCAGGCACTTTTGAATGCTTTTAATAATTTTATGTCTGATAGGGACCTCATGGTCAACAACTCTAAATCTTATATAATGCATGTTGGCCGCCAACCTAAAAAGAAGTTCAATTTTAAACTGAATGATGTTTTGATCCCCTTCACCCAGACGCTCTCACATTTGGGTGTTTTATTTGACACGAACCTTGGTTGGGCCCCACAGTTGGCCAAGAAGAAGGGGGAAATGACTAGAGTAAATGCCTCCATCTTCAACTTCGCTTCCAAACTGGGGAAAAAGCCAAATGTGGCTATGATGAAATTATATAATGCTAAATCCATAGCCACCGCAGTATATGGAAGCGAGATATGGGGCTACACAAATGGTGAACAACTGCAAATAGTCGAAAATAATTTCTTAAAGCGACTGTTATGTGTCCCAGGTAGCACACCAAACTTAGCTGTACATGAAGAGCTTGGTTGTCTGTATTTATCTGATATTGTTAAATTGAAACCACTGTTATGCTGGGTAAAATTATGGTTAAGTGATGAAATTCCTTTAACCCACCAGATAGTGGAAGATCTTGTATCGCTCGATCATCCAATGTGTGTATCTTGGCTTAAATATTTGAAGTCCCAATTTTTGAAGCTTGGCCGCCTGAACCTGTTTGACAACCCGAGGGATATAGTTAAGTGTGATGTGGCAGCAATTAAGAGGGCTTTTTTCATGGATTGTAATGCCTTAAGAGATGAAGTTGAGCTCACGAAACCCAATGTTAGAAAGTATATTATGCTGAGAACTTGTGATACGATGGAAATGTACCTAACATGCTCCTTTACCTCCCATGAGAAATTTTTGCTGACCCGGTTCAGGTTCAACATTTTTCATCATCTTTTAATTAGACCTAAGTCAGACATTTTTAAGAAACCTACAGCGCCCTGTGGCTGCGACAGGAAGTCTCCACAGGATATGCTGCATCTTATCTTTTTATGTGCATTTTATGAATATCCCCGTAGGCGGTATCTTGTTACTCTTTTAAAGGAACTAAATTTTAATCAAATCAGGCCCGCCCTTATGTACTTACAGCTGCTGCACTCTGATAGTGTCCTCCAGGTGCTAGAATTTTTAAAACTAACCATGAGACTAAGAAAATGTTTAGATGAGTAATTGTGAATCATCTGCAGCCCAACGCACTAATGCACTTTTGCTTGTACTGATTTTGTCTATGTACTCTTTTAAGTACCATATGTGTTGTATGTAATCTAGATTGACTTTGTAATTATTGTAATGTTTTTATGAAATGTCTAATGCTGTGTACTTTTATGGATTGCAATATATCCGAAATAAAGTCAATTTGATTTGATTTGATTTATATCCCTCCCGCATGGCGGGGATTGGACGACATTAGCTGAATGGGAGGTATTGGGAATTCAGGTACTGGGAGACCTCTATGGAAACTGAACACTTTTGTCCTTTCAGGCTCTGCAGGATAGATATGCTCCCCCTCGGGGGATTACTTGTTGCACTAGTCTCGGCCCTGCAACAATACTGGAAGATGGGATTGTCGGAACCACAGACCTCCATGGCATGCCAATTGGTGGTTATGGCTGCAGGAACCGTTAAGGCTATCATGTGCCTTTATAGGCGCATGTCGACTGAAGCGCTGGACCTGCTGCACGCGTTGTACAGAAAATGAGAAGCAGACCTAGGCTGGGAAATCCCAGAGAAGACATGGACCCAACTGGTTGGAAGGGCCTGGAAAAGTACGAGGAACGCTGGATTGTGCGTAGCACGAGCACTGCGCTGGTGGCGAGAGGCTTTTTTAGTTAAAGAGAGTCTGGTTGAGTCAATACCCACTCGATTTTAAGAATCCTTGATGAAATGATTTTATGATTAACTGTGTGTGCTTTTGCTGAACTTTGCACTGAACTTTGCACATCCCCCTTTCACTTACCCTTATCTCCGTTGGTCCCCGGTCCGTCACGGCTGTTGGTGCTGCTTGAACGGAGGGACGCGACTCCGCCCCCTCATTCGCTTCACTTCCGGGTCCCTCCTCCTAAAAGGGAAATGGGGGCACGGGCGCTGCCGGTGAGGGCAGGGATAATAAGAGGGTTTCTTGGTCCAGGCTTGAATTATTGTCGCTGAACACAGCTAAGCAATGTAAGGTGAATAGGTATGACTTGACAAACACTGAGTTACCGCTGGTGTGCCTGCATTGTGGCAAGGCACTATGTGTTGACGCTATGACGGTTAATCCGAATATAACATTAAAATCCCAACCTACATTTGGCCCCCCGAGACAAAATTTAAGGCTGGCCTACTGAACTGCAGATCCCTCCCAAAGCATGCAGTTGACATTTGGCTACTACTGATGGATTCATTGTGGGATGCCTTATTTCTCATAGAAACGTGGCTAAATGAAGACAATCTGGCCTCTATCGCCCTGGCTATCCCTCTGGGCTTTAAAATTAGCTTTTCGAACAGGGAGGATGACAGTAGGGGTGGCTCTCATTTTCAAAGAAAAATATATGCTTACGTCCTCTCTACCCACCACTATCACAGGCATTGAGGGGCTACATTTCTGCCTGCAAGTCAACCCACAACTCTCATTAGCCGGGCTGATTATCTGTAGACCCCCGGATTGCACTTCAGCCAGTTCGTGTTAACTCATGGACATTATTGTCCAAAGCTCTCTGGTGCATCCTCACTATATAGTACTGGGTGATTTTAATGTCCATGCAGATAGGTCCAGCTGCCCCCTGGCTGCTCAGCTAATGTCAACTCTGAAAGCAGCCAACTTAAGACAAATTATTACCGGTCCGACGCACAGGGCAGGTCATATGCTTGATTTGATCTTTTCCAATATCCAGGATACGATAGGAGAGACTCCATAGTCACTGCTCTGGTCGGATCATTTCGCGATCTCTTTTGTAATTACTCTGCCCCATTGTAATCAGGCGAAGGGTAGACGCTTTTTTGTGCATAGGCAATGGAAAAAACTTTCACCAGACACCCTAGGCCCTGCCCTGGCAATCGATCCTCCAGCCCTGACCACAGACCCGAATACAGATGCGGTGGCGTTGAATCTATGGATAGGCAACACGGTGGAGGCATTTGCCCCAGCAAAACTCTCCCTGTCACGCAGGGAATCACCTTCTGGCCCATGGTTATCAATAGAGTTGATGGCAGAAAAGAGCAATTGCAAGAGACTGGAGCGCGTGTGGCGGGCAAATTATTGCGAATCAGCCAAGATTTGCTATAAAAAAGCCCTCCGCAATCTACATAAATCTATAAAAAAAGGCCAAGAAAATCTATATTGCTACTTCTATCCAGCAAGCTGAGCAATCAATTAAAGAAGTTTTTAAGATTGTTAAATCGTTTTTTAAGCCAGGAGTTACTGAGACAGAAATCACTCCGTCTGAGAGACTCTGCGAGGACATCTCCAATTTCTTTGACAACAAAATTAAGAAAGTTTATGACACTTTCTCTTATCCTAGTCCCACGGTAATGTCGGACGTGTAGCCACCTCGACCTTAGGTCAATTCCACTCCATTTTATTTACTGAGGCACTGGAGGAAATAAAAAGATGTAAATCAGGGGCCCCCAATGATCCCTGCCCTCCTAAGCTCTGGAATATGATGTCAGATTCAATTGTAATAACACTTTTACACATTTGGAACACGTCTATTGCGTCGGGGGTGTTTCCCGCGTGCTGGAAACACGCCACGCTTCTTCCCCTGAAGAAAAAACCTAATGGTGCCCCGGAGGACCTTAGTAATCTCCGACCGATCTCCCTACTAGCTGCCCCCGGTAAAATGCTTGAAAAATTAATACAGCGCCAATTGAATAGCTTTATTGAGGAAAACAGTATCCTGCACGAAACCCGGTCTGTTTTCCGGTCAGGTGTCAGCACTGAGACTGTTCTCATCGAGGTAGCTGAGTCGGTTAGGTGGTCTTTAGATTCAGGAGCATCGGCTATGCTGGTGCTCCTGGATCTATCTGCTGCGTTCGATACTGTCGACCACGGCAGACTCCTGCAGTGGTTAGAGGATATCGGCCTGAAGGATAGAGCACTGGGTTGGCTTAACTCCTATCTGACCGATCGGTCCCAGAAAGTAGCTTTGGGTTCCTTCTCTTCTAAACTGAAACGTCTCTGGTGTGGGGTTCCCCAGGGATCGGCACTTAGTCCTCTATTATTTAATGTTTATTTAGCTCCACTCTTCAGCTTGATTGCCAAATGGGGGGGTCAAGGGTATTTCGTATGCAGACGACACACAGCTTGTCCTCCCTTATTCAGAAGTATCGGAGGCGGCTTTTGGTAAATTTAAGGGCTGCCTCCGCGATGTAGCCAGCTGGATGAATTCCAATAAATTAAAATTAAACGCAGGCTAGACGGAGGTGGTCTTTTTTGGGAAAGGCATACGACCCTCTCCGGAACTGTGGTGGCCATCCGAAATGGGCCCTCCGCCGCTTCCCAGTACTAATGCAAAAAATTTGGGGGTGAGATGGGATGACAGCCTCTCCTTCTCCTCCCACATCCAGCAGGTCACAGCATGGTGTCTAAGTAAACTTAAGAATCTCCGCAAGTTTCTCTCGCTATTACCGGTAGACTGCTGGAAAACGGTAGTCCATGCGACTGTTACTTCAAGGCTGGACTACGCGAACGGCCTCTATCTTGGCCTACCGAAATATTTTATTCAACGACTGCAGACCGTGCAGAATGCGGCTGCGAGGCTAATAAAGCATATCCCTTTTAAACAGCATGTCTCTCCGCATCAGCACGATCTGCACTGGCTCCCAGTGGCAAGCAGAATCAAATTCAAGGCACTGGCCCTGGCTTTCAGGGCTCTACGTGGTTCCTGCCCTAACTATCTTAAACTAAGACTCCCCCGTTACCCGCAGGCGAGATGCCTGCGTTCAAATTCCTTACTTCAACTACACGTCCCGCGAGTCAGAAAGGCTCGTCTTGAGGCAGGACTTTTTCTGCTGGCACGTCGAAGCTGTGGAATGCTCTTCCGCCTTCCATTCAGGCTGCAACTTCTGAAGCAGGGTTTAGGAAGCAATTAAAGACCTGGCTCTCTTCTCTGAGAATCTAAACTACCTTTGTCACTCTCACATCTAGCTGCTCACTTAGCGCCGGGACACCTCCAGGTGAGGTAGCTGTTCGGGCTTTATAAGCTTCAGTATTATCATTATTTCAATTGGTGCAATTTTATATACTGCATAGATCGTACTTAACACCAGCTAAGATGAATCAATATTTTAGTGTGGCCGCCGCTCAGTGCCCGAGGTGTAGTTTGGAGGGGCCTACTTTCAGCATATGATTTGGGGATGTACCCGTTTGGGAACATATTGCGAGGAAGTGCAAGATTTGCTGAGTGGAATAACTGATCGGAACATAGAACTGGATCAGGGTGTTTTTTTTATTACACTGGTTCCCGCACACCTCTAAAACTAAAGTGACAAGCAAATTAATAGACTTGGGCCTCGTATTGGCTAAGGGAGAGATAACAGGGTACTGGAAATCAGCGAGTGGACCCCGGTTGGGGAGCTGGAGAGCGGCATTTCTCAAATGGGCACCGAGCAAAGGTACGCTTCGACTACAACAGGCACAGCGTACTAGTAATGCCAAGGCATTGGAGGTAGGGAGGGCATGGGATGCATTAGTTGCACTGCTGCAGGCACCTGAGATGGGCTCGGAAGAGGGTTGGACATTAGCAGATCAGGAGGGGGCAACTGACTCCATAGCACAAGTAGAATAGTCCTGGGTATGTACTGAGGGCCATCCACTGAAAGTATATTTCCTGCACTGCACTACTGTTGTGGAATTTTCCGATTTGGGAGACTCAGATGTTCCTTTAATGTATATACTGTGGGCACTTTAGGCACACCGGTGGCGAGGGGAAGGGGGACAGTGGGACATGCAGCCAAGATTTCCTATGATATCCAATATTTGAAGCTGCATTGCTGCTTTATGTTAATTTGTTTTTGATTTTGAAAAACCAATAAAAATAATTAAAAATAAAAGTTAGTGACTGCACACATGGTAAATGGTGCGCACATCCATCCTGTAGTGAGGATCTAAGACTCACTGACTTCTTGGCATGCTACTCAGTGAAGATCTGAGGCTCAAGGTGTGGCAGAAGAAAAGGAGTGGGGTCCCAAGGGCTAGTGTCTGACATACAACATTAAAAAAAACTCTGCTACTGTTAGACATGGCATCTTTTGTCATGTTTCTCCTGTTTTTTTGCTTTCTGACCTCCCGGTTTTTCCTCTGTTAGTGCTGGTTTAGTGTCCCTGTGCACTTTCTCACTGCTGTTTAGTGTTAAAGTGCAGTGCTTCTGTTATAAATTATGTTACTAATTTGTGTTTCCATGATTGGCATATTTGAATAACTATTAGGTCCCTAGTACAGTGCACTGAGAGTGCCAGGGCCTGAAATCAAATGCTACTAGTGGGAATGCAGCACAGATTGTGCCACCCACAGAAGTAGCCCTGAAAAGGTAACTCAGACCTGCCACTGCAGAGTCTGCAAGCAGTTTGTAACTGCCATGTCAACCTGGCAAGTGTGCCCACTTTATCAAGTAACGGAGTATGCAGTTCCTAAAGAGACCATGAGTGAATAAGAAAAATGTGTGGGTGACTGTCTACCAGGAAGGAGGATGGGGAATTCCTCCTTTCAGATTTAGGGCCCTCACACACCCAGCCCCAGATTCAGGTTACACGCAGAGTGGGCGCGAGCTACTGATTTATCATAGGACTAACGTGTCCACTTGATGCCGCATATCTGAAGGGGCAAATCTAAATCTTCATTAAGATTGTCTACGATACCCACGGATACTGGATACCAAGGGTGTCATAAAGGCTGGTAATATTCAGGTTATTACACCACATCACCAGCAATCTAGTGTAGGACATTACATAATATTCGTTTAAGGTCCTGAAGAATTGCCGCTTGATCCCGGACGGAACATACAAGGCAAGAAACATGTTGACCACATGAGTTTTTTGAGCAACTGACTATATCATCACTACAGATAGTTGGGGTGCCGCTCGTAGCTGGAACTTTGTTTTCAACGCCGCACGTGGACTATAAGGACCAGGAGCCTCGTAATCCAGCCCACCTGTGCCTGTGCTAAGCGCTAGATAACGGCACCCAGCCCCCGCTTCACGGAGCCGCTCGTAGCTGGGACTTTGTTTTCAACGCCGCAAGGGGACTACAAGGACCAGGAGCCCCGTAATCCAGCCCACCTGTGCCTGTGCTAAGCGCTACATAACTGCTTACGGCCCCCGCTTTGCGGGAGCCGCTCGTATCTGGGACTTTGTTTTCAACACTGCAAGGGGACTACAAGGACCAGGAGCCCCGTAATTCAGCCCACCTGTGCCTGTGCTAAGCGCTACATAACGGCTCGCGGCCCCCGCTTTGCGGGACGCACGCAGGCGCGCGCTGGGCAAAGCTTGGGCCAAGGGCGGGCCTGTCCTAGCCCATCATCGCCAGGAAGAGCAGGGCAGGGCCCCCCCTTCACTTTGCTACGGAACATAAGGTACATTTCCTTAACATTCATTGTGGGGCCCTTGTGGTTTATGTTCAAGAGGGTCTACCCCAGGAGAATTTCTCATTGTGGTGAAAGCCCTATTCCCATGGTCAAAACTTGCCGAATTCCCCCCTGGTCAATTCCATCTACCCCATGGGCAAAAGGAAGGCAATGGAGGGTGGGGAGGCAATGGAGGGTGGGGGGGAAATTGGGAGTAAAAAAGGGAAAAAGGCAAAGAAAGTAATTAATGCAGCTAGCAACTGTGTTCTTGACAGAATAGAGTTGATAGTCAGTGAATGTGAAGAGATCCTGGGAGGTAATAACAATACAGCACTGGATGCCGCTATTAACCCTCCGGAGGAGGCACCAGCCAATAAATCTAATCAAGTAATTCCATCGATATTCAAGAAACCGTCCCATAAATCCTCCAATTTTATCCTACACAGTCCACTGACTGACGGCTCTAAGGAATCTCCCCTAGATGTGTCTCTCCTACCACCTTCAATTTAAACCAATTTAGGAGACCCATGCATAGCGTAGTTAATGAGCAGTTTCCCTGTTCAAATAGGTTTTGCAGTACTGGAGCACATAGCTGAGGGAATTCCATCTCTTTTAGCTAGCGAACACAATGTCTCTGGTACTGGTGATTCAGCAACCAGATGTAACTGCGGAGCCATAAATGAGAGTTTGGCACAGAAAGTTGAATCACTCCAAAAGGAGGTGGCATTTTTGAAGAAAATAGTGGAGGATCTAAATCGTGGGGTTGAGCCTTCCCCTCCAGCCGCCAGGCCACTGACTCCGTCTTCTCCCCCTGCACCCCTCCTACCAACAAATAGGCTATTGTCTTGCGTTCCCCCCCGGGGTGGGCGATAGGATTCATCCTGAGCTGTGAAACCAAGGTAATGGCCCCTCTCCCATGGCTCCTTTTTCTAGCACCAAAAGATCCAATGCTGATTCAATAAAAGCTTCAGGGGCCCCACGCACCTTTCCTAATATAGCTGGAACTCAGGGCCAATACCACCCTAATGTCAGCTCAAATGTCCAGGTTAGATCCACCTACCATGGGAACAGCACTCCCCCAGGGAGCACTTCGCCAACAGTATACATGGTTAAAGTCCCTAAATGCTCTCCAAGGCAAGTCTTTGAAAGCAGTGAATCTCTGCGTAATAAAGCAGTACACTGGCTGCGCCATGTGAGGGGATGCAGGTCTATAATACGTGAAGACATTGTTATAGTAAGGAGGACTTCATCGAGCAACTCTCAGACAGATGATGTACTTGCTGAGAATTTGCTGGCTCTGGAGTTTCGCACCTCTTCTCCGGAGTATTCTGCCATCCAGATAAGACGCTCTCCACTCTGGTCACCACCTATCCTGTTACATCATGAAGTGGCAGGGAGGTCGGGAGGAGGGTCCGTCTTAAACACAGTCGATTGACTAAATGGGGGGCTAATCCAGAATACTTCCATTACCTCAGTAGGAGCTAGACATAGGGAGATTAATTTTACTCCAGCCCCCTCTGTATAGAAAGATCAAAGGGCCAGAGATTGATTGATGATCAGGCATGGGCTTTAGATAGTGAAGTCTTCGTGGATAGGTCCAATTCGAAAGTGCTTAATCTCCTTTCCTGGAATATAGCGGGGCTCCAGATAAAACTACTCCTCTCTGAGTGGAATGAGTTTATTGAAAAGTTCGATGTGTGCTTATTCCAGGAGACTTGGAGTTTAACGCCCTTATATAAATCTGGCTTCACTTCGTACTTTATCTCAGCAATCAGTTCAGGCAAGGGTCGCCCTTCCGGGGGATTACAAATTTGGATCAACATCTCACTCAATTGGTCGATCGCAACACATATTTTCTCGTCACAAGACATTCTCCACCTGACCATTAGAGGGCCATCCAATGGTACAACCCTAGAGCTATTTAATATATATGCAAGATGTTCTCCTGGCGCCCAAACATCTTCAACCATAGCAGCCTTGGAGTGCGAGTTATCCCGCACTCTGCCTCATTCCAACACCATAGTAGCCAGGGACTTCAATTGCACATTTGAACCTCTGTGTGGGGAAGACCTACTGGGAACCACTGGAGGATACTAAATGGGCTATCCCGACCCTCAATATGGCTCCCATCAAGAAGTGGTCACAGAGGGCAATTCAAATCAACGCCCTGACACTAGAATTTAATTTAAGAGCTGTAAATGGAAGGACACTCTCGGATCCGAGTGGGGCAAATACCTACAACAGGAATAGTTCTCCGTCCTGAATAGATTACATTCTTGTACACTTACGATTATGGGGGGACCTCTGGACATGGTCGTTAAGCATTCCCTGGATAGCAACCACAATCCCCTTTGTTTGCAAATTAATAACGGTTGGTCACGTTTCACGACAGAGGCATTAATTCCTCCTTTAATGTCGACGAGAGGTATCCCCCTCCAATTGCAATAGACACCTTAAATGGCACAAAGTCTCTCAGCAAGAATGTAAACTGCAGGGGAGGAGCTTTGCGCGCAACCAAGATGGCCGCATGAGCACAGGGCACCCGAGACCCTCGCAACCTCCTGCATATTTCCTGTAGCTTATCCTGACTTTCATATATGTCCCCGTCAAGCCGAACCACTGGCGAGGCGAATACTGCAACCAGAATCCGGATCGGACCCCGGGAGCCAGAGTTATGACGATTTGAAGACCGCGGCCTGCGCCTCCGTGATGCCCGGCTGTGGAGTTAGCATGGTGCCCGAGTTGTAGTTGAACAACATCAGCCTGAGGCGGCGGAGACGACCGGTCCTGCTTACTTGCACTTTCGTTTTTCGTCTGCTGGACAGACCAAATACTGCAGTTTCTGCACTGCTGCCCAAGGGACATCCGAAATCTCTATCTTTCTACCAAGGTCGACCGTTGCCGGACATGGCCTTCCACTTCCCCTCTTGATTGCGCTTCTATCCCCCCGTCCCAGTTTGAAATTATTTTTACTGTCTCCACGATGGCGGGGAAGCCGGAGGGGGACAAGCAGAGATCAAAGGCTTCTCGGCGGGGCAGCTATACCCAAACCAACATCATGGACCGCTATGCCCAGGCTAAGATGTCCCCCAGTGGACTGGGTAGGTCACAGGAAGGAGCGAAAGATCTACTGACCTCAGCGACGGAGCTTACCCTGCAAGACGTCATGGCCGCCATTGATGGGATCAGATCGTCCCTCGGAGGACAAATGGAGACTCTTGCCCATAAACTTGACACTGTGGCGATTGATGTGAATTTGATCTGCACGGACCTAGCGAAAACCAACGAAAAGGTTAAATCGCTGGATATTAAGACTTCTAGCCTGACGGACGACGTCATTGAGATACAGACTGAGGTTCGCAACCTAAGGGCTTCCAATGACCTCCTTGCACATTGGCTGGTGGATTTTAAAGGAAGGTCTAGGCGGAATAACGTCTGTATTATAGGAGTTCCGGAGAAGGCGGAGATTCAGCAACTGATATTTTTGTGGAGAACCTGATCGTGAATCACCTTGCACCCAAGGGACTGAGCAATTTTTTCACTGTGGAACAAGCTCACAGAGTTCCGGGTGGCCAACCCAAAACGGGTGCCCCGCCGCGTCCTAATATAGCACAAATTTTCAATTTCTGCGACAGAGACGCTATCCTGCAGACTTCGCGTACAGGCGGTCCCATAAAGTTTGAGAACACTACCATCAGTTTTTATCCAGACTTTACCCAAGCCGTGCAGAAACAGAGAGTTGGTTTTCTTGGGGTGAAAAGGAGACTCCGGGAGATGGGCCTCAAATACGCCATGCTTTTTCCGGCCAAGTTGCATATCGAACATGCAGAGCGGACTTATTTTTTTGACAGACCAGACGTAGTGTCCACCTGACATGATACTCTTCCGGCCCATCATCCGCTGGGCGGGAAGAGAGGTGGCGCGGAGGGCGAATCGATGGACCAGGAATAAGTCTTATCATTGACTGGTTTCTGGGGTATTCTGGAAGCTTTGAACTGTGGCGCACTAATTGTGTAATGTGATTTTGTGAGGCATCTCGGGGGGTTGCGGGCTATTGGGGGGGTCGTTTTCCTCCTCTGCTTGACTTTCTGTAGATTAGTTTAGATGTGGCGGCCACAGGCACACTGCAAGTTGGGGTGGCTTTCTAGTCTTATGCAGGGGTGCAGGGTGGGGGGGTGTTGTAACGGGTTGTTTGGTGGGGAGGAGGGGGTTGTGTTTTTTCAGTTTTGTTTTCTGCAAGGCAATGTATTGCGAAACTTTTTGATTAGAGTGCTGGGTTCCTTTCAGGGTTGGATTTTCTTTCTTGTGTGGGATGGGGGGTAGGGGATTGAAACTTCTGAGCTGGAATGTGAATGGGCTGGGGGATAGGATAAAACGTGGGGTGGTACTGCAGCAGTTAAAATGTCATTCCCCTGATGTGGTCCTACTACAGGAAACTCACTTGATAGGAAATACATGCTATGCTATGAATAGGAAGGGGTATTGTTTGGTTGCTCATGCAGGGTTTTCCTCAGGTTCCCGAGGGGTGGGTATTCTTATTAAGAACTCTCTCCCGTTGGAGGTGAATGCGATGGTTCTCGATGATAGAGGGCTCTATGTTGTCCTTACTGGTCGTTGGGAGGGTAGGACCCTGTCCCTGGTATCCGTATATGTCCCTCCCGGTCTGCAGTCCACTACCTTTGCAGATCTGGGGCGGGTACTCCTGGCTCTCCCCGTGGGGTCATTGATATTGGGTGGTGATTTTAATGCGGTTGTGTCTGGTATTTTTGATAGACATCCACCTAGAGACCTTAAGGGGGCACAGAACTGGCTTTGTGGTCTCATCGATACCTTAGGCCTTGTAGACTGTTGGAGACTGTTACATCCCACTCAGCGGCAATACACGTTCCACTCTAGTGTCCATGGTAGCCTTTCGAGGATTGATTACATACTGGTGCCTGCTGCACAGGCGGCTTCTGTCGCTGAGGTTAAACATATGGCCAGAGGAATTTCTCATCACTCTCCTCTGTGGCTTCGAATTGCATTGTCTTCCGGGACCAAGGGGCAGGTGGCCCGATCAACCCTTGGTATCTCCGTAATCCTAAAACTCGTAACAACTTGACAAAGTCACTTGATCTATATTTTTCAGAAAATGAGGGCTCTGTCTCGTCTGCAGTGTCGCTTTGGGAGGCTTTTAAAACAGTTCTCAGGGGTCAAGCCCTGTCTTTGATTGCTGGTGTTAAAAAACTGAACATTGAGGCGGTGGTTACTGTTGAAACTGAAATAGCGGACCTTGAGTTAGACCTGGAACAGGAGGTAACCCGTGCGAAGACACATATGTTAAGATTGAAACAGTTGGAATATAGGGCTCTAGTTACAGATGCTGCTAAGGCCATGAGTCGAGAGCAACAGGGTCGTCTATGTGACGTGGGAGATAAAGCAGGTAGATTGACAGCATGGTTGGACAAGAAGGACAGGGCTAGTCGGGTCGTGCCTGAGATTGAGAGGGTGAGTGGTGTGCGGGTCTCAGACCCGGTAGAGATTGTTCAGTGCTTTGCTGATCACTTTTGGACGGTATACTCCCCCGTGTCGGATAGGCCGGAGGAGGACTCTCATTTGTTGTTGCGTGGCATTGCATTGCCGAGTCTCTGGGACGTTGATAGAGAGCGAATTGACAGCGCACTAACCGCAGATGAGGTTGCCCTTGCGATCCGCTCTTTGCGGTCTGGTAAGGCCATGGATCCTAATGGGCTGCCGATAGAGCTATACAAGTTGCGACCCGACAAGATAGCCCCCTATTTGAGAGATATGTTTTTGGAGTCTTGTGAGTGTGGTTCTCTCCCCCGAGACCAGCGACTTGCGACGATTGTTGTTGTACATAAAGAAGGGAGACCGAGGGACAAGTGTGGGTCGTATCGTCCTATATCTCTTTTGAACGCTGAGCCTAAGATTCTCGCAAAGGTGCTTGCCAATCGCTTGATCACTGTCATTAGTGACCTGGTCCACCCGGATCAGTCTGGTTTTATTCCCCATCGTAACACTGCGTTGAATCTCAGGTGTCTGCATGGAGTGCTCGCGAGGGCTGGGACGTTGCGCGAGCCGGCCATCTTGGTGTCCTTGGATGCCACGATGGCTTTTGACACCATTGAGTGGCCTTATTTGTGAGCTGCATTAGCTAAATTTGGTTTCGGTCCCGGCTTTATCGGTTGGGTCCGGCTTCTTTATGAAGACCCGCTTGCCCAGATCGTAGTCAATGGTCGAGTTTCGGTACCGTTTCGTCTCGGGCGTGGTACCGGTCAGGGATGCCCCCTGTCACCGCTCCTGTTTGCCCTGGCGCCCCTTGCCACCTGGATCCGCTGGGAGCCCTCGATAAGGGGTATTCGGTGGTCCACTGATTATGAAGATCGCATTTCACTCTATGCTGATGACATATTGCTATATCTCACCTCGCCCAGGAAATCGTTGATGGTTTTCTGTGATGTCCTGGCCTCCTTCGGTAGAAACTCGGGTTTAATTATCAATTGGGCAAAATCCTATTTATATGTTCTTTCTGGCAATGCCCCCCTCCTCCCGCGTAATTGCCCCATACAGGTAACAGAAACGGGATTTAAATATCTGGGTATTTGGGTCTCTACAGACCCGGTAGCCCGGTATGAGCTTAATCTTCTCCCACCTTTGACTCGATTGCGGCAGGATGTCGCGGGATGGCGTAGGCTTCCACTCTCGCCGTTGGGACGCGCGGCCCTTTTTAAGATGATGTCTTTGCCTCGCTTCTTATACGCCCTTCAAAACACGCTCGACATAGTCCCCGCCAGTTATTTTCGTACCATTGAGGGTCTCCAGAGGAAATTGATATGGGACGGTCGACCTCGCCTTGCACTGTCCAAACGAACACTCCCTTGGTACGATGGGGGTATCGCCCTCCCGGACATCAAGCGATATTATTGGGCGTCTCAGTTGGGGGCCATCAACCACTTTATGTATGGTCCTGGACTAAATCCCGCGTTTGCTATGGACAAATGGTTGTTGCTGGGGGGCAATTACTATAGGGCACTGTACTCGAAGTCAGCGGTCAGGTCATTGTCCGGGCCTACTAGGACGGCGGTTCGTGTATGGCATGATGCAACTGCTTCTATGGGTTAGAAGGACCGCCTGACTTTAGCGACCCCACTTTTTGACTCAGATAGGCTTGGTACTCTGTGGAAGACTAAAGGGTTCGATAGATGGGACCTCATTAGCATTAGCAAGGTGGGAGACCTATGGGTCAAGGGACAAGTGAAGTCGTTTGATACTTTAGTGAAGGAGTTTGAATTGGGGAACTCTGAATATTTCTGCTATGTTCAGGTCCGCCATGCTTTGTCTGTCTTTTCGGTGGGGGAGGCGATACCCGAGTCGTCCCCGCTGGAAGATAGATTGCTAGATGGCCATGTTCCGGATAGTACAATCTCCCATGTATATAAAAAGCTGATTAATGATAGATCGGATCTTCTGTTGCCTTTGCGTGAATTCTGGGTCCGGGACGGTCTTGAATTAGATGATGAAGATTGGCAGTCGGCGATTTCCTCTCCCAAGGAGGTTGCGATTCTAGCGAGACTTCGGCTGGTCCATCTTAAGATCCTTCATAGGGTGTACGTCACGGGCCCCTGTCTGGTTCACATGGGCTTCTCCGATGAGGAGTTGTGTAAGCAGGGTTGTAGTCTAGTGGGAACATTTCTACATATTATCTGGGAATGTCCTGACCTGGTGGCTTATTGGAATGGGGTGTATGATGTAATGGAAGAAGTTACGGGTGTCCCTCTCCTACCGGAGGCCAGACGCTGTTTGATAAATTTCTGGGAACCCACAGATTATAACGTGGCCCAGACCCAGTGGGCGACTATGGGAGCCATGATTGCTAAACGTGATATCGCACAACTGTGGGGGTCCCAAAGACCACCTACGGTTGAGATATGGAAGGAAAACATGGATTGGTGCATGTTTTGGGGAAAAACGGTGTATCTGGCTCGGGCCGCCCTCGGAAATGGCAAAAAATCTGGGGGCAATGGAATAGGTTTCGAGGTGACATATGTACACCACCTGCAGTGGATGACCTCGGAATCCCACTCTCCCCCTGACCCCGCATTCACTGTTTGTAATTTTGTTTGCTTATTGTCTCTCCCCTGTGCTCCTCCTTCCCTACAATGATTGCCTATTACTTGATGTACTGTCTACCTGACCTCATGTGAGCGAAGCGCTATGTATATTGTGTTTGCCTTGCTTATTTTATTTAATAAAAATAAATATAAAAAAAAGAAAAAAAGAATGTAAACTGCAAAGCATCAGGGAATTTCTCGACCAAAAGATTAAGGGGCTCGAAATCCTCTATAGTGAAGCTGAGAATCTATCCACCTTCTCTTTGTTCTATTGAGAAACATTAGATAAGATAGGTTCCTTTTTTTATTTGCGAAGGTAACAGGATAACAAAGAGACGCTCAGCAAGGCCCACAAACCAATGGTATTCACCAGCATGCAGGGAGAAGAGGCAGGTCCTATCCCTAGCTGTCAGAAAGAAAGATTCTCTGGCAATCAGAGCAGCAAGGAAGGGTTACTCTAGGGTATTAGTGGAAGCAAAACGCAACTGGGATGAGGCACACTGGCAGGAGCTTAAACACGCCTCTAAAAAAAAGACTCAACCTCATTTTGGGAGTTAATTAATAGAGGGAATAGAAAAGGATCTAACCCAATCCCAAATCACATCACAGGGCAACAATGGCATGATCACTTTACTAACCTTCACTCAGGAGATGAAGGCCCCTCGTCCTCCCAAATCGAGATTCACACAACCATCCCTGGGGTTTCCCCGCCACTTGATTGCTTTGACCTCTATGAGGTGGATCTAGCAATAAATAGTATTTCTTCCGGAAAGGCTGCCGGACCAGACAGCCTTTCTGGAGACCTGCTTTTGCATGATCCAAAGCCCTGGGCTCTTTTTATCTCACTTTTGATGAACTTAATAGCCAGGGGGTCTGCTGTCCCTGATTCCTGGAAAGGCGCAGAGGTTGTCCCAATCCACAAAAAGGGAAATAGGGAGGACCCTGCCAACTACAGGCTGATTAGTTTAATCGATGTGATCCAGAAGGTGGTTGGTAGAGTGCTCCTTATGAGGATAAGGTCCTGGATGGAGGATGGGAACATCCTCTCTCACTATCAAGCAGGCTTCAGACAAAAGGTGGGTATAATGGATAAGGTTTTCAGATTTTTTATGATCCACTGGAAAGCAGTGGTGATTGGGAAAAGCAGTTTGTACCTGGCCTTTATAGATCTGAAGACCCCATTCGATCTTGTATCACGCAACAAGCTCTGGCAGGTCCTGCATGAATTAGTCATCTCCCCGCAGATTCTTGATTTTATAAAACGTCTGCATGAGGACAATTATGCCAGAATTAGGTGGGGCTCACAGGGGCAGCTGACGGAGAGTGTCGTGGTGAATAGGGGAGTGCGCCAGGGTTGCGTGCTGGCCCCCACCCTGTTCTCTTTATTCATGAACGGGGTGGTAGACCATCTTAGGTAGGAACCAGCAGACGCTCCAATTCTGGCAGGGTAGAAAACCCCAACTCTCCTATTCACTGACGATACCCTCCTGATCTCTAAAATACCGGGAGGTCTTCAAAAACTTTTAAATTGGTTTAGCCTTTTTTGTAACTCTCGGGGGCTGATAATAAACACAAGTAAAACAAAGTTAATGACAATCAACTCCTCGAAACGTTTCAGAAACGGCATTACCCTCAACGATACTGTACTTGACACCGTTGAGTCTTTTGACTATCTGGAAATTCGGGTCTCCAAAGGTATGAAATGAAGTTCCCATTTAGCCAAAATGCTCCTTAGTCACAAACGGGTGTCTGGGGCTATCGTAAGAGAACAACATCTTTCTGTAAGTAGGCCAGTTGCCCTGGCCCTTGTGGTCTGTGACGGCAAAGCCCTACCCTCTGCCCTATATGGGGCCGAATTATGGGGCTTTGAGAATACCACCGAACTTGCTAGATCTGAGAATAAGTTCCTTAGAGATCTTGTCTCCCTTCCAATTTCTACCCTGCTGAAGCACCTGTATCAGGACATGGGAAGGCGTCCCATCAAGGACATTGCACGCCTTCGCCCCCTACTCTTTTGAGCGCGCATAAGAAGGACCCCTGAGTTATCCACCTACGCTGCCGCCCTCAGTGAATTAATAATAGCTGATACAGGAAACCAGATCAAATTGATCACCAATCTTAGGCAGCTTCTTTTTGACATAGGATTTGGGGAGGCTTGGGCCAGCCAGATTCCGCCATCCAAGCAGGACCTAAAAAGTGCCTACTGGCAATGGGTACAGGTAGAAGAGACGCGCATCCCAAAATGGGGAAACTCACTGAGATGTTTCTTGAGCACAAACCCATTCGTAAATTAGAACCTTTTCTTTATTTTATTCAAACACCTAGGGATAGGGCGCTCTACATGAAGATGAGAATAGGGATCCTCTCGTTAAACGAGGTGACAGCAGCCAGGAATCGGCGCAACTTACCATCTGCACCTTGCCCATGTTGTGTAGCTCTTAATGGGTCCATCGCCCATTTTTTCTTTGCGTGCCCGGCCCATAAGATGGCTAGAGCCAAATGGCTCAAACCAGTCTGTAAAAAGCTTGGTTCCAAGAACTATTGGGTCGCACTATGCATTTTAAAAACTGAAACCGCTTCTCTAACTATGGTCTGTGGTGTGGCCAAATACCTGGGCTGTGCATGGCTAATAAGAACCAAGCTCCTAGAGAAAAACAGTAGAGCGGCAGCCTCCACGCATGTTACCTGATGTATCTGCTATGAACATCGTTATCCATGGTTTTAATGTAATTTTTGTATATCATTTTTAATTGTAGCTGTATGTTGCATAGTAGGACTCATTCATTATGCTGTATTATAAGTTTTTTTAAATATGAATTTTGGATGTGTATGCTTTTATGATAAATCTTTATCGAATAAAGCTCATACTACTACTATAGACAGTCACCAACAATTCCCTTTTAACCAAGGCGGGAGACAGGATTATTAAAGTAGTTGCCCTGATCCTCCCTTTCCTTGTTTTGACTTTTTACTTCACCACATTGCACTACACTCCTACACTATAGGGCCCCTTACACGCACCCACCCTTACGGCAAGGATTAAAAGATCTCTGCCAAAGATACCCCACTGAGGATGCCCGTCGGTTATTGCAGCGCCTACCCAACGAGGAGCATGCCCAATGATGAAGCATGACACTCAGCTGCCTGGGTGTGTGAGGGCCCTATATCCGAAAGGAGGAATTCCCAATGCTCCTTCCTGGTGGACAGTCAGCCACACATTTTGCTTAGTCACTCCTGGTCTCTTTTGAAACTGCATACTCCGTTACTTGATACTGTTATATTGGGCACGTATGCTGGACCTCTGATCAAAAAAAACTTTTGTCTCCCTGTTTGACACACAAAGTGTGCCCACTTGCCAGGCCCTAATCTTCTCTTTTCTTCCATATAAGTCACGCCTAAGGTCAGCCGAAGGTACCCCTGAGGGCAGGGTGCTGTGTATGTTAAAGGTAGAACACACAAGATGATGGACAGAATGTTGCACAATGGCAAAACATTCACCCCCTGTCACAGATCTGGGTTTAATCCATCGTTATTTTGCTCACCAAGCAACCCCAGTTCAGACATGGTCATATGCAAATCCGTCTTGACTCTGTGCCTCATGGGAACAGTCCAGCCCAAACTGCGAAGCCATGTCTTCCCTGGACTGGAATCAAGCATCCTAGGACCGGTTTCTGGCTATCAGCCATCTTCAGCCAGGGTAGCTTGACTCCAGTGGCTTAGTGAGCACGGGACCCACGTCTGGGCATACCCTTCCCACATAGGGTGACCAGCAAAACACACAAGATGATGGACGGAATGTTGCACAATGGCAAAACATTCACCCCCAGTCACAGATCTGGGTTTAACCCATCGTTATTTTGCTCACCAAGCCACCCCAGTTCAGACATGGCCATATGCAAATCAGTCTTGACCCTGCGCCTCATGGGAACAGTCCAGCCTGAACTGCCAAGCCAGGTCTTCCCTGGACTGGAATCAAGCATCCCAGTTTCTGGCTATCAGCCATCTTCAGCCTGGATAGCTTGACTCCAGTGGCTTAGTGAGCACGGGACCCATGTCTAGGCATACCCTTCCCACATAGGGTGAACAGCAAAACACACAAGATGATAGACGGAATGTTGCACAATGGCAAAATATTCACCCCCAGTCACAGATCTGAGTTTAATCCATCGTTATTTTGCTCACCAAGCCACCCCAGTTCAGACATGGCCATATGCAAATTAGTCTTGACCCTGTGCCTCATGGGAACAGTCCACCCCGAACTGCCAAGCCATGTCTTCCCTGGACTGGAATCAAGAATTCTAGGACTGTTTTCTGGCTATCAGCCGTCTTCAGCGAGGATAGATTGACTCCAATGGCTTAGTGAGCACGGGACCCACGTCTGGGCATACCCTTCTCACATAGGGTGAACAGTAAAACACACACGATGATGGACGGAATGTTGCACAATGGCAAAACATTCACCCCCTGTCACAGATCTGGGTTTAATCCATTGTTATTTTGCTCACCAAGCCACCCCAGTTCAGACATGGCCATATGCAAATCAGTCTTGACCCTGTGCCTCATGGGATCAGTACAGCCCGAACTGCCAAGCCATGTCTTCCCTGGACTGGAATCAAGCATCCTAGGACCAGTTTCTGGCTATCAGCCGTCTTCAGCCAAGATAGCTTGACTCCAGTGGCTTAGTGAGCACGGGACCCACGTCTGGGCACACACTTCCCACATAGGGTGAATAGCAGAACACACAAGATGATAGACGGAATGTTGCATAATGGCAAAACATTCACCCCCCGTCACAGATCTGGGTTTCATCCATCATTATTTTGCTCACCAAGCCACCCCAGTTCAGACATGACCATATGCAAAGCAGTCTTGACTATGTGGGAAGGGTATGCCCAGACGTGGGTCCTGTGCTCACTAAGCCATTGGAGTCAAGCTATCCTGGCTGAAGACAGCTGATAGCCAGAAACCGGTCCTAGGATGCTTGATTCCATTCCAGGGAAGACATGGCTTGGCAGTTCGGGCTGGACTGTTCCCATGAGGCACAGGGTCAACATTGATTTGCATATGGCCATGTCTGAACTGGGGTGGCTTGGTGAGCAAAAAAACGATGGATTAAACCCAGATCTGTGACATTGGGGTGAATGTTTTTGTGTAACATTCTGTCCATCATCTTGTGTGTTTTTATGTTAAAGGTAGGCCATGTACTGGTGTGTTTAACATGTCCTGGTAGTGAATTACAGTGCATCTCGTTTTTCACTATGGGAAGGATATCTGTCGCATAGGGTAGAATGATAGTTTTACTTATAACATCATATGAGCATAATTGCTGAGTTTGTGGATTGAGTGGCTTTGGCGTAACAGGGGCAGGGATGTGCATTCTCTTTAGACAGCCACTGGGGTGTCAAGGTGTGTAATGCCTTTCCTGGATGAGTCAGGGCTGGGCTGAATAGACCTGGGCTGCATTTAGTGAAGTGGGAGGAGATTTCTTTGCACCTGAATGGGCTTGGTCTGCTGTGGACAATGCTGTCTCCACCCACCCCGGGAAGCTGGGCCAGACAGGACCAAACTGGTTTGGACTAAGCACAGACACTCTCTGCCTGAGAGAACAAAGGAATTTTGAGTATAAATATTGGTGCCCAAAACTTTAGAACTCTTTTGGAACCAAGAAGACTGCCAAGAAGAAGAGCTGGAGAAGCTGTGAGGAGGGACTACCACTTTGATGTTTGCTTTGCTATGTTGGTCTGCAATGGCTGCTTCTGGTTTGGGCAGTGAAAGGACTGTACAGAACTTTCCGCAACTTCCTTGTGTGAGCTTCTCCAAGGCCTTGAGGTAGAACTTACCCTCCTGTTCATCTGCTACCAGCACTAGGGACTGTATGCTTGTGCTGCAATAGAAGAAAAAGCAACCCGATGCTGTCAACGACGCCGCTGCCGACAGACGGGCACCGCAGAGAGACTGCCGTACCTCGCATCACAACCCTGACCTCACGATGACGCGAGCTGATGCCACCAATGAGCCGCTGCTTGCATCGCGACCTGTGGGCACCTCACTCCGCACCGCCACGCCGCTGCCCTGGTATCACTGACAGCGCCGCCTCACGCCGACATAGACTTGGCTGCTTGCACCGTGGTTTGAGGGCACCGCATGTAAGTTACATAACGCACCATCCTCTTTCCGCACTGCAGCCATGGCCTACCAATGCTGGCATCATCGACTCCAGTCTTCAACCGACAACAGTGCTTCAGCAATGATGACACTGCTTGCACCGTGACCAGCCAGCACCACGACGAGCTCCATATCACTTAGCACCGCTGCCCTGGTCTCACTGACACCACTGGACAACCGTCACCGAGCCGCTGCCTGCACCTCAAACTGAGGGCACCGCACGCCGCACCGTTGCACTTTGCAGCGCAGCCCCGATGGCTGCCGACGTCGTGCTCCCGACTTCAACCGCGAGGGGTTCGATCTGCCACGCATGTGACTTTCGAGGGCCTGACGATTCCTGCACCGACCTCCGGAACCGACGCCTGTGGACGCCGCCTCTTCGGGGTTCATTGAGAGGTCACAGATGTTTTTTCTGAGAACTGTTTGGTGGATATTTATTGTTTTGGTTCTTGTTTTGGATATTTTTCTAAACAGATCTGGTGTCCTTTTGTGATGTTTTCACTGTATTACTGTAGGTAGTGTGCAAATGCTTTACACACTGCCTCTGAGATACGCCTGACTGCTAGTGCCAAGCTACCAAGGTGGTGAGGAGGGGTTATTTAAGGAGGTAACTCCCTTACCCTGACTAGGAAGAAGGGTCCCTACTTGGACAACGCTGCAAACCCTTGCCAACTGGAGGCCCCATTTCTAACATTGGTTGTCAGCGGTGAAGATAGGACTCGTGTTTGCACTTTACTTTGTGTGATTGGAGTGCAATACTACCATATCACAGACCATTACGTGCCACATACTGTTTTTTTGGTCCATTTTTATGGTCCTATCGTTTTTGTACTTGCACTTCCTACTGCATCATGCCTGGTACAGCAGCATCATCAATTGCATCCCTAGAAGTGGCCTTTGAGAAGGAAAGGCTATAAACATACAACATAAAGGAGTTGAAGGCTATTTGTAAAAACATAAAGGTCTAAGTCAGAGGACTCGCCGTGAAGGAAAAGCTACAAAAGGCGCTGAGGGCCTGGGTAGCAGCCAGACATGCCAGTGGGCAGTCTGGAGATCTCAGTGTGGAGGCAGAAGAGCCTATTTCTAGGGTGGGCGTACTGTTGGGAGGGGGGGGTCACTCTATGCCAGGTAGCAGTGGTTTGTCCCTATAGGAGCTGGAGGACAAAATGAAGCTAGGAGGCAGAGGATAGAGCTTGAGATGCTCAAGATGGAATCACAGAGGATGGTATTGGACCATGAGCTCGGGCTCAAGGAGCTGGATTTGAAGAGCAAATCCAGCACTGATGGTGCCAGCAATTCATCAGTCCAGTCGGATAGAATTGTGCACATCCCCAAGAATGTAGGCAAGGAATTCAGGAAGAGGGACGACATACAAAGGTGGTTTCAGGGGTATGAGGCATCTCTCCACATGAATAGGGTCCCTGAGAATAATTGAGGTGCAGGATTGTGGCTTCTTTTCTCAGAAGAATCAAGGGACACCCAGATTTGGTCTCACTACTGAAAAGTACAGGGATCAGTTAAGGTCCAGTAATAAAACTGATGCCAACACTTTGGTTGGAATGTGTGGATTATTTCTGCAGGTCACTGGATGGCTGGGTGAAGGGCAGTAATGTGACAGATTTTCAGGGGCTCTACAATTTGATTGCATGGGAGCACTTATCTAGTCAATGTTTTGCAGAGCTGCACCAGCACTTGGTTGATAGTAAGCTGACTGACCCAGGAAGCTTGCTATGAGGAGAACTACTGGCTGTGTAACAGGGTCCACATGAACGCATTTGGGGAGACTCAGCCAAAGGTGAGCAGGGTCCCGAGTAGAAAAGTGTGGGGGGCAAGGGTAAAGCACAGGAGTTCTCTACAGGGCCCCAAATTAATACCCAGGATAAAGTTTCCCATCCCCCAGCAGACAAGAAACATGGGGTCTCTTCAGGAGAGCCTGCTGAGACCAGCCCCCGGACGTGCTCTGCCTGTAAGCAGGTAGGTCACTTAAGGGGGGATCCCAAGTGGGACCAGCCACCCACCGGTGGGCAGACCAAGGTGTTAGCTAGAGTAGGGTTTGGGGAGGAGGGGTGCCCACAGGAGGGTGGGGATCCTGCAGATATGCCCCTTATCACTAGGAGACAGTGTGATGGTCTCAGGAACCCAGGTGCCTGCTAACATTAAGAAATACATCGCCTAGGTGACCATCAATGGGAAAAGAGTAGAGGCTCTCTGAGATACTGGAGCCAGTGTGACCTCAGTTCGGTGTCACCTGGTCTCTGAAGAGCAAGTAGTCCCCGGGGCTTTCCACCAAGAAGTTGCTGTGAACAACTAAGAGCACCTATGTATGGTTGTGCAGGTTCCTTTTGTATGGGGGGTCTCAGGTCCCTTGAGGATGGTTGTCAGCCTACCATGCCTGAAAATTGTCTGCTGGGAAAGGACTTGGAGCAGTCCTTGTGGAAATAAATGGAGCTCAGGTCTCACTAGGAGATGCTTAGGTTGACAGAGTGTACATGCGTGATCACTTGATCAATGTCGTCCAGAAAGGATGATCAGAAGGACCTGGAGCCTGAAACAGTGGCCCAGGTTCCTGTTGCAACCCCATTTGAAAGGGTTGGGATGGACATTGTGGGGCTCCTGGATCCCAAGACAGCCATGGGCAACCGGTGCATGCTGTCTTGGTGGACCGTGCCACCCGGTACCCAAAGGCAATCCTTCTCAGGACAACAACGGCGCCCGTGGTTGTCCGGACATTAATGGGGAACTTTTCCCATGTGGGTTTCCCCAGAGTGGTGGTTTCTGGCCTTGGGACCAATTTCATATCCAAGTATATGATGTCCCTGTGGGAGGAGTGCAGTGTAACCTACAAGTTCACTACTCCTTACACCCACAAAGTAATGGTTTGGTGGAGAGATACAACCAAACCCTGAAGGGCATGATCAAGGATCTAACAGAACTCATGAGGCGTAAGTGGGACATCCTCTTGCCATGCCTTCTCTTTGCATACAGGGAGGTACCAGAGAAGTCTCTAGGGTGCAGTCTGTTTAAGCTTCTGTTTAGACACCCTGTAAGAGAAACTCTTAGTTTGGTCAGGGGAGGCTGGGAGGCAGCTCACAGGAAGACTCCCCAAGATGTATTTAACTACATGCTGGCCTTCTGAAACCAAACTGCTCACTTCAGGAAACTCACTCAGGTGAACGTGGAAGCAAGACAGGAGGAGATAAAATGCTGGTACAATCAGAATGCCACTCTGGTAGAGTTTCATCCTGGGCAGGAATTGTGGGTTATGCCCCCAGTGGAACCTTGTGCCTTGCAGCACAAGTGAACTTGACCTTTCTTTTGATGGAGCACAAAAGTGATGTCACCTACATGGTGAATTTGCGGACTCCCAGGAACCCTTTGAGGGTCCTCCACTTTCAGAGGTCCGAAGTGAGCATGATCCTGATGACAGATGATGGAGGGAAGAGGAGAGTGAACCTCTCCCTGACCTCCTGTCCACCAAGGAGCATGATGGGCCAGTGGAAGGTGTGATCCTCTCCCCTACACTGACCCCAGAGCAGCAGGATGACGGTTTCCAGTTGTTGGGACAGTTCGCCACACTGTTCTCGCTGACCCCAGGTGTTACTCACTGGTATACGGACAGCGTGGACACCGGTGATAGCCCTCTTGTGAAATGCAAGATTTACAGGTTAACTGACCAAATCACAGCCAGCATCAAAGAGGACGTCACCAGGACTGATGCACACCCCATCCCCAGAGCTGATCAGCTCCTTGCTCGGTTGGGAGCTGCCAAGTTCCTCAGCACGTTTGAATTGACCTCTGGGTACTGGCAGATTGCCTTAACCGATGGGGCCAAGGAGAGGTCAGCATTCTCAACTCCAAGGAGGCATTACCATTTCTGGGTAACTCCCTTTGGATTGAAGCATGCCCATGCCACCTTCCATTGGTTGGTCAACCAGGTATTGGCTGGACTGGAGGTTTTCAGTGCCACCTACCTGGACAACATTGCAGTGTTCAGTTTCAGCGGGGAAGAACACTTGCAGCACCTCTGGGAAGTGTTGAAGGCTCTTCAGAGGGCATGGCTCACGGTCAAAGCCAGTAAGTGCCAGATCGGGCAGGGCTCTTTGGTGCACTTGGGGCACCAGGAAGGAAGCGGCCAGGAGGCACCCTTACAGCCCAAGATTGACAGCATTCTGGCTTGGGAGCCCACAAGACCCAGACAGAGGTGAAAGCCTTTTTAGGACTCACTGGTTACTACAGGAGATTTGTTAAGGACTATGGCACCATTTTTGCCCCCTTAACATATCTGACTTCCAGGTGGAAGCCCAGGAAGGTGATCTGGACTGATGCCTGCCAGAAAGCTTTAGATGCCCTGAAGGCAGCCATGTGCAAGCGCCTGTCCTCAAAGCACCTGACTTTTCCAAAGAATTGGTGGTGTGGACTGACGCTTCATGGTGTGGGGGCAGTGCTCTCACAACTGAATGAAGAGGGCCTAGACCAACCTGTAGTCTTCCTTAGCAAGAGACT
Organism: Lissotriton vulgaris; assembly: GCF_964263255.1. NCBI lineage: Eukaryota > Metazoa > Chordata > Amphibia > Caudata > Salamandridae > Lissotriton > Lissotriton vulgaris. Next base: position 1,047,787,198 of record NC_141691.1, on the reverse strand, counting down.
AGTCCCCAGGGAACAGAGGTGGAGTGCCATAGTAAGAGAAGCTTTTGCTGTGATCTGGCCACTGAGGAAGCTAAGACCCTACCTGTTTGGGACTCTCTTCTGGGTTCAGACAGAACAAAGGCCCCTCAGATGGTTGATGAAAATGAGGGGTAAAAACCCAAAACCTTTGATGTGGTCCATTTCCCTACAGGGAATGGACTTTACGATGGAAACACGCCAATGCAGATGGTCTGTCCAGGTTCTTCCACCTTAGTGATGAGAACTCCCAGGAGGTTGGGTAGTTCTCCCTACTTTCAGCTGGAGCGGATATGTGTTAGCCTTTGCATCTTTTGGAGTGTGTACCCTTTCTTTTTGCTTTCTGACCTCCCGGTTTTGACTCTGTTTTTGCTGGTTTAGTGTCTCTGCGCACTTTCTCACTGCTGTGGACACTAATGACCCATGTCAACAACTCCATGCACTAATAAAGTTTGCTTCCAAACATAAAAAACAAGAAACTCTGTTTGATACACCCAGAATACGCTGCTCTGAGCGCCTGCCCCTTTAAAAATGATTACTCAGCCTGAGTTTCCCATTTCCGGGGGCAGAGTCAGCACCAGACGAGGTTGCTACCACACGCGGGTAATGGCGGAGCGAGGCTGTAAAAACTACTGAATCCCGGTAAGGTGACTTCGAGTAACATCTACTAATGCGACATATTTCAAACACAGCTCTGTGCCCAGTGGGTTCCCCCCGATGCAAGCGAGTACCTTCCGGTTACAAGGTAGGACAACGCGTTTACGATCAGTCCCTCGCTCAATAGGGAAACGAATACCTACCCTTGCGCCCCTCTATACGCTAGCGCGTAAAAGATAGTGACTTGTTTTTCCAACTCTGACTTGTTTTTCCTACTCTTAAGGTTTGCGAACATAATTGAAAATCAGCGATTTCATGTGCCAGCGCGTCAAATCCCCAGCTTTACAACTATGTCACTAGTGTAAATAAACTCAACCCCGTTACCCCTCCTTCCAGCGAGAAAAGTCTCTGGAATCAATGAATAATAATTTTATTCAACTGAATGCGCAAACCTAAATCAGGATGTTTCAAACAAGTGTGTATTTCTCTATGTACTCTCCCTATTCTATTTCAGAAACTGAAGGAGTCTTTATCCCTGGAATTTATACAGGTTACTACTAAAAACAACACAAATGGTGTGAGTAATAAGTTCATTGTTTGTTTATGTGTTAGTCCTGACGAAAGCTCTATAGACCCTTAGGGCCGACAGAGCTGAAACATGTCGACGTTTGTGTAAAATGTTTAAACTACTTTGATCCAGTAACTCGATCAATCTAGTAGTACCGGAATTATTTTAACCACCCTGGAAATCACACCAATAATAAAAATCACTCAGGGTGATTTTCCAGTTTTTAAACCTTTTTTCCTTTTTCTGAGAATTTATTTTGACACACTTTTTTTCACTTCTTTGGACACTGCACTATAGACCAGAGGTGCCTCGGGCTGAGGCTGGCAACATCACTATTTTGGAGTAACCAATGATAACTGCCAACAACCCATATGCGGGGCGGAAGAACCAGATATACCGCACAAACCACATCGGCATAGGGTTTTTGAGGTTACTCTAAAAACTTTCCTTACCATTGGTCTGATGTGTTACAAGTGTCTGTTTCTCCTTTTTGATAAATTACCTACTTACCCTGGGGAATGAAACAGACATTCAAATCCCTAATCCCCTCTATTGATCAATTGTCAGTGTTAAAGTGCTCCTGTTGTAAATTGTGTTATGGATTGGTGTTTCCAAGATTGGCATATTTAATTTACTATTAAGTCGCTAGTACAGTGCACTGAGAGCGCCGGGGCCTGTAAATGAAATGCTACTAGTGGACCTGCAGCACTGATTGTGCCACCTACAGAAGTAGCCCTGAAAAGGTAACTCAGACCTGCCACTTCAGGGTCTCCCCGCAGTTTGTAACTGCCGTGTTGACCTGGCAAGTGGGTCCACTTACCAGGCCCTAATCTTCCCTTTTTTTTTTTTAAATACAAGTCACCCCTAAGGTAGGCCCAATGTACCCCTGTGGGCACGGTGCTGTCTATGTTGAAGGTAGAAAAGAAAGACCTTACATGTGTAAGGTGGGAACCTTGAGCACACCTGGAGTGCCACCGCACTTTAAATGAAGGTAATGAAACTTATTTTGAAAAATATGTCCACAAAGTTTGAATCACTTTGAGTGTAAATGGGATCTTCCATAATGTAGTTTTGCTTCAAATTGAACAAAGTGACGTCATCCCAAATAAACAACGTAGATTTTCATAATCCTGCACATAAGGCATATACTTCTTAGAAATATCACTGATAATAATACTATTCCTGATGCATTTCGAGCCGGCGTGGGCCCTTCTCTTGAAGGTAGGACATGTACTGGTGTGTGGAACATGTCCTGGTAGTGAATTACAATGCATTTCGTTTTCCACTTTTGAAAGGCTATCTGTCCCATAGGGTAGAATGGGGTTTTTACTTCTAACATCTTATAAGCATAACTTCCCATTGGGACAAGATAGGGAAGTAGAGTTTAGTGTGCCTGGACTCAGAATGTAAAAATGCATCTTTAGTATAGATGATTTTTATGTTCTGTGTTTGTAAATACCACTTTTAGAAAGTAGGTATTTCCTTGCTTAGCCATTCTGTGTGCCTCTGCTGGGTTTGTGGATTGACTGGCTTTGGAGTGACAGGGGATGGGGATGTGCATTCTCTTCAGACAGCCACTGGGGGGTGAGGGGGGTCGAGGTGTGTCCTGCCTTTCCTGGATGAGTCAGGGCTTGGCTCAAGCGACCTGGGCTGCAAATTAGAGTAGTAGGAGGAGATTTCTTTGCACTTGAATGGGCCTGGTCTGCTGTAGACAATGTGTTCTCCACCTCCTGCCGGGAAGCTGGGCCAGAGAGGGCCAAACTGGTTTGGACTAAGCACAGACACTCTCTGCCTGAGAGAACAAAGGAATATTGAGTATAAATATTGGTGCCCAGACCCCAGAACTTTAGAACTCTTCTGGAACCAAAAAGACTGCCAGAAGAAGAGCTGGAGAAGATGTGAGCAGGGTCCGCCACTTTGCTGTGTGCTTTACTATGTTGGCCTGCAGTGACTGCTTCTCTCTTGGGCAGTGAAAAGACTGGACTAAACTTTCTGCAACTTCATTGTGTGAGTTTCTCCAAGGACTTGAAGTAGAGCTTGCCCCCTGTTCAAGAAGTCTCAGGAGCAGCAAAGACTTCAAGTTAATCTGCTACCAGCACTGGGGACGGTGTGGTTTGTGCTGCAACAGAAGAAAGAGCAATCCAATGCCATCAACAACTCCACTGCCGACTCTGTGTCCTGAAGGTACCACAGAGGGCACTGCCGCACCTCGAACTGCAACCCCAGTCTCACTGATAACACCACCTGATGCCGCCACTGCTTGCACCACGACCTGTGGGCACTGCATTCCGTACAGCCTCAATTCACGCCTCCTCCCTGCTATCACTGATGACGGCGCGCCATATAAACATCGATGCCCATGCTTGCACCGTGGTTCGAGGGCACCGCTTGTAATTTACACGATCCTCATTCCACACCACAGCCTTGGCCTACTGATGGCGGCACCATTGACTCCAGTTTGTCAACAAACAACAGCGCTTCAGCAACGACGTCGCTTGCACCGTGACCTGCCAGCACCGTGACGAGCACTGCATCACTTTGCACCGCAGCTCTTGTCTTACCAACTCCCAAGACGACTGTCACCGAGCTGCTGCCTGCCAAGTGACCTGAGGACACCACTCACCACACCGCAGCACTTCGCACCGCAGCCCCGGCGCCTACCGGCGCTCCTGACTTCAACCGCGAAGTTTGGTCTGCCACATGTGTGACTTCAAGGGCCCAACGACTCCTGCACCGACCTCCAGAACCGACACATGCGGACGCCGGCTCGTTGGGGCTCATCGACACCCTGCATTTCTAAAAGGTATTATTTTGTGGGTCTTCCCGATGCCGTAACTGGCCCGCGACGCTGTGGTCAGTCAGGACTGTTTGGATTTCTTGTTCACGCCACAGTGATAGCCCCGGACAGAGCTATCGACTTCAAGGAACTGTATTTTGTCTATTTTTGATTATTGAGATTTCTGAGAACTGTATGGTGGATATTTATCGCTTTGGTCTTGTTTTGGATATATAAAAATATTGGATTTTTTTCTAAACTGGTGTAGTGTCCTTTTGTGGTGTTTTCACTGTATTTCTGTTGGTTATGTGCAAATGCTTTACACACTGCCTCTAAAATAAGCCTGACTGCTCGTGCCAAGCTACAAAGGGGGTGAGCAGGAGTTATTTTAGGAGTGTAACTCCCTAACCCTGACTAGGAAGAAGGGTCAATTCTTGGACAAAGGTGCAAACCCTTGCCAACTAGAGACCCCCATCTCTAACAGCCACAAAGAAATTTCAAAAAGGACATGTGACAGTGAAATTATTCTGGCTTACTTAATTGCGCACAAACAGCATTTTAAATATATGATGGGGGTTATGGCACATGTTGCAGAGAACTTACTGTGGCCAGCATTTTTCATTGATAATAATAATAGTAAGATCATTCTGGTGGAAATGCACATGCTGAGGAGAGATGTGTATTGTCGAGTCACAGTTTTGACTCATCATGAAGTAGCATAGAGCGATAAATGTGCATGCTGCAAATCACAATATGTTACCTGCAGGTCACTGATTTGGACTTTATGCAAATAGGTCAGTATATTACTTCTGTCGTACAGATCCTGTGCCTCACACAGTTACTTGTAGTTCATAAGTTACAATCATTCTAATATAGCACAGTGAGATGTGAACTAGATAAAGCGGCAGCATGCTTATTGAAAGGCATACATTATTTTGTTATGTTAAGGTGGCTTAAAAGCGTTCCTTAGGAAAGTATGGAAGTCTTATTAGTACAGATAACACCAACCACTACTTTACGTTTTAAAACCTAACTCTGTGTTTCTCTAGACCAACCAGACTTAACACATAAATGCCGAACGGTATGGAAAATATGTGCCTTGTACACCTTACAGACTTCATTGTCTTGTGGAACATTTCCTGCACATTCATTTACATGCTTGTATGACTCATTATCTCTGTATAACGTGTGTGATGTAATCCCTCCAACACCCTACATTTGGATATGTAACTCTATAAAAGAATTTAAATTAAAAAATAGAAAGGGTTATTGAAATTGCTCGTCACTGTACTTACTCGTGCAGAGTGAAACATTTGACATTCTTAAAGTGCATGCTTATCTTTTACATGCAGGGGTTGACTAAGTAAAAAAACCTGCCTCCAAATCATAGTTTCTCTTATGCGTTTGAGTATCGATACCAAGCAACATGCCTCTGTTTCCCTCTATTTCATTAGCATCTAGCAGTCTGGGATCTCCAACCTTTTCTATAATGAGAGCTCCTTCTAATCAATGAAACTAGACCGAACTACTAAAGACTTTGATCATTGTTTCAGTATTGAACACGTGAGCTAAGACCACAATAGCGACCCAACCAGATGTCTTTCACGATATTGAATGCCAAAATACTCTCAGCCAACATTTTGTATGCAGAATACTGGTTACACAATATCAGTAATGTACCTATGCATAGGCATGTGTGGTAAATATTTTAGTAATTTACCTTGATCGGAATTTCTATAATATCAATAAGGTCAAGCATGAAGAGCAGAGTCCATGGTGGTTAGAATTCAAGGGTCTTTTTTCAGTAACTCGAGTTAAGGGCGAGCTCCGTCACCTGAGGAGGCTCGGGAATGGTCTCTACTTTAATCAAAGAAGACATGGTATTTATACACTTTACACACAGAAAAGAGGAAGGAGCTTCCCTTGAGCAAAACTCAGATAGCTGTGTTGTAATAATACAGAAGTCAGTAAAACTCGGATAGCCGTGTCGTAATTTTACAGAAGTCAGTAGAACTCGGATAGCCGTGTCGTAATCTTACAGAAGTCATGGCAGCGTTACTGTGTCAAAATCATACAGAAGTCATGACAGGAAGAAGCGTGACTGTCTTTAATCATGAGGAAGTCACGGCAGAAGCAGAGCATTGAGAAATAACCCTAGGCTGGTTCCTTAGGAAAGAGAGAGAGAGAGAGAGAGAGAGAGAGAAAAGAGAAAAGAGAACTGGTCGTTAACAGGATGTCTGGTGTCGTGTCTTTAGCAAACGGGCCCTGGTTTCTCGGAATTGGTCGTTGTGTCTTGGCAAACAGGGGCTAATTTCTCGGAATCGGCCTGACCATAAGAATGTGTGGTTGCAACGGGGTTCGTTTCTCGGAATCGGCTCGGACATAAGAATACGTGTTTGTAATTAGAGGAAGTAGCACGTTAAGTGCGACTTTACGTTCATGTGCCCGTGTTTTCTAGTTTCTACCATGGTGGGCTCAGGACGTGAAACAGAGGGTGTATAATGTGACATACATAACGAAAAATATTCATTTTCCACATTCCCTCCTTGTCCCATAATATACCCTTTTAACATTGTCTTTCTTAATCTACCTCTATGTTCATTAAGTTGTCTACTTGTTCCTTTTTCTTTCTAGTTTGGGGTCTGGGAATGCAGGTAGCGATACAGACACTACAGAGTGCTGGCCACATTGAATACAGAGGCAACAGGTGAAGAGGATGGCAAGAGCGAGACCTATGACTAAGTGCCTTCCATCCCCATGAGGACAGGAGGCCCCAGAGCCATCCCGTCAGGGACCAGGCATCAGTGTCTGCATCTAGCTTTCTGGAAAGTACATGAAGGCGGGAAATAGCAGAGTACACCAAGGGTGCATTATCTGGAATGTATATACAGCAGCTGGACCCGATCTTTTCGCATACGCCACCACGGTCAGCCAATATGATATCTAGAACCATACGATTCTGCAACGTCATGAGTCTGTCGGAAGCCATCTCAGCCGTGATGTTGCTTAACGCACCAGCGGTCTCGTTTATGGCTCCCTGAACTACACGAGTTAGTTGTCTTATGTGGCGGCTGTTGATCATAGGCCCCCAGAAAGGGATGATTCCTTTAAAGAAATCACCAGCCTCTTGGTCCGCTGTGTCTTCAACATCTATGACCCCCCTTTGCCGTCTATTAATTACGGTCGGAGGATCACTTAGATGGTAATCTGCCGGGGCGGTGTAGGTAGGGGGAAGAAGAAATGCAAGGTAGCACTTTCCGGACCAGCCTTGAGGTAGCCAAGTATGGGCGTGAGGTCCACAGATAAAATAGGCGTTGGGGGCCGTGGCCATTGTTGGGAAATTAAGGTCAGATAGGGTGTATGTCTTATTACACTCGCTGCCTCCCATTTTCTGACCATTGCCCTTTCCTCTTACACAAAATAGGCCCTTATGGGGCACAGCCCATCCTCCCTGATCTGTCTGTCTTCTTTGGATGGAAAACGTTTCCCTAAAGGAGGTGGTGTCATTAAAAAGAGAGTAACTGGTATTCTCATTATTATCTGCTCGTCCCCACATCGAGGTGAAATTTACCATCTTTTCAACGGCTCATACTGTCTTGGTTTTGATCTCGTTCCAGGTACTAGTGTTCTTGGCCTGGGTCTTAAGAATGTTTCTAATAGAAGCTGAGAAAATCATAGAGAATGCGTAGGTAGATCCAGCATAGCCGAAAGGGAGAGTAATAAAAGGCATTCCTCCGTGTACGGAGAGTGGCATTAAACCACAGACCCAACAGTTGGTTTTTGTTAATAACCATTTGATGTTGGTGGAGGGTGGAGATGAACGTGTTATTGAAAAATTCTTTTTTTCTGTTCTCGAGATGTGGAGGGAGGTCTACATGTGAATGCATAGCAGTGTTATTCAAAAGCGTAGGGGAAGAAAGTGGAAAAGCAAGATGAAGGAACCAACCTAGGCAAGCCGTGATACAGAAAATGAGAATCATGATAGAGAGGAAAATGGAAACTTTGTTCTCTAACAATTTCGCACAATGAGTCTTTGTTTTCATGATTTTGGCTGCTTAGTCTGAGTAAAGTATGCGCCAGTGACCGGACACTCCCCAGCAGCCTCTTCACCAAGCGTCCGTCTTGGGCTTAAATACCCACTGGCAGGCCGAGGTCAGGCGCAATGTCTCAAGTCTGTTTTGGATAAGATCGCAGCCGTGATTTGTACTCTTCTTTGGGCAAAAGTTCTGGAAGGGGTGAAATAAAGTCTGTCGTTTCAGTGTCTTTAGAGTCTGATGTTTTAGTGTCTCTGGACTCGGAATCAGCAACAGCGTCCGAAGGAGTTGGTCCGTAGAAGGGCTTGCAGTAGCTCACGTGGAGCCATCCTTTTCGTCCTTCGACTTTGACGGCGGTCCTCGTCGTGAGCAGCACCAGCTTGGGAGACGTCCACCTTCTTTCCAGAGGTCTGGTTCGGTCAAAATTTCTGACGAGCACCCATTGGCCAGGCTGAAGGAAGTGCTCGTCGGGCGTGGTCTTGTCTGGAAAGGCTGCACCCACCTGTGAACAGCAAGAACGTAGTGCAGACATCAAGGAAGCTAGGTAATCTGTCAAAACATTCGAATCAATGCCAGTTAACTTTTTAGGAGATGGGACGCCCCAGATATTTGGAGGCCTCCCATATGTGACTTCAAAGGGGGACAGACCCGTCCGGGAATGTGCCACCATTCGCATATAAAAGAGAGCAACCGGTAGAGCTGTAACCCAGTCTATTTGCTTGTCAGCACAAATTTTTGCTAATTTGGTCTTTAGGGTCTGATTATGTCGTTCGACCAAGCCTGCTGCTTGGGGGTGTCGAACACAGTGAAATTTCCAGGTGTATCCTAACAGTAAGGAAACAGCTTCCATTAGCTTAGAGGAAAATGGTTGTCCGTTGTCAGAGAATATGTATCTTGGCAACCCATATTGGGGAAAAAATTCTCTAACTAGTTGTTTAGCTGTTGTTTGGGCACCGTAGTCTGGGACGGGGTATGCTTCAGTCCATCGGGTCAAGGTACAGACTACTACAAGGACATATTTATGTCCTTGACATCTCTCCATCTGTATGTAGTCCATTTGGAGGACTTCAAAGGGGTGATTAGGGGGATGGAACCCTCCTTGTTCAACTGAAGCACTTTTCCCTGGATTGAACTGACAGCAAATCATACAGGTTCGTACTTTTTGTTTGGCTGCTGCACGCAGATGCTTGTTGTGCCATATCAAATTCAGACTGTCTAACATTCCTTTTTCTCCTAGATGGGCAGGACCATGGGCAGTTTCTATGATTACGGGAACCATTATGTCAGGGAGAAACCATTTGGACTTATCTTTTGTTACCCAGCCCTGATCTGTGTGAGAACCTCCCTCCTCTTCCCATTTCTTCTTTTCGGTTTCTGTAGCTTGGTTTTGGATGTCTACTACATCTTTGGTGGGGTCGATAACTGGATAAACAGTCTCATTGGTAGTTTCAGTGTTCAGTGTTCCTGTCTGAGCAGTATGTTTAGCGGTGGCATCCGCCAGAGCATTTCCTCGGTGATGGAGTCCATGACTTTTGTGTGTGCCTTGCATTTCAGTATAGCTATTTCTGTGGGTCTGTGTATTGATTCTAGAAGCTGAAGAATGAGGTCCCCATGTTGTATTTTAGTTCCATGAGAGGTCAGGAAACCTCTCTTTCCAAAGGGTCCTGAAATTATGGACAACCCCGAACGCATATTGCGAATCGGTGTAAATGTTGCCCCGTTTTCCTTTGGACCATTCACATGCTTGGGTAAGAGCTATGAGTTCTGCTGCTTGGGATGAATGTACGGGTATTCAGGCTGCTAGGAGGACCATATTCTCTGTAGTGTATGCTGCTGAAAGCTCGCCTGTTTGGAGGCGCATACAGGAACCATCTACGAACAGTGTGTGTTCGGGTGTACTTAGAGGTATGTCTACATGATCAGATCGGGGTTTTGTGACTAGTTCGACTATCTCTAGGCAGTCGTGAGTTTGGTTGTCTTCGGGAACAGTGGGTAGCAGCGTAGCTGGATTGAGGATATTGCATCGTTTGATGATAATGTGGGGTTGGAATAATGTGACTTCAAAACCTGAGACGAGCTATGGTCAAGTGTTGTGTTTGTGTCCTGTTCAGGAGTAATTCTACTGCATGTGGGACTTGTACTTCAAGAGGATGTCCTAGCACTATGGAATCACTTTGTCGAATTGCCAGAGCTGTAGCTGCAACGGATTTTAAACAGGCAGGCAGTCCTTGTGCAACAGGATCAAGAGAACTGGAAAAATAAGCACAGGAACGATGTTTATTGGCCTGCGTTTGTGTGAGTACTGACAAGTCTGTACCTTCCCGTTCCGTGACGAAAAGGACAAAAGGTTTGGCATAATCAGGTGTAGCTAGGACAGGTGCAGAGCATAATGCTTGTTTGAGAGTGTCAAAAGCAAATGTATGATCAGGTGTCCATGGCAATGGAGAAGAGGTGGCAAAATCGGAGGTCGTTAATTGTATCAGAAGTTTGGCGAGATAGGCGAACTGGGGAATCCACTGTCTATAATAGGAAGTGAGTCCAATAAAAGCACAGACTTCTTTCTGTGTCTTAGGGACAGAAATGTTAAAAATGAGTTGGACTCTTTCAGGTGTGAGTACCGTACCCTCCTTTGACAGCAGGTGTCCGAAGTATGCCACCTGCTGTAAACACAATTGTAATTTAGAGGGTGATACTTTGTGGCCATGCTGTGCAAGAAACATTAGAACAGTTCATGAGGCTTGTTCGCATTCTGGTTCGGAGTGTGCAGTGATCAGTAAATCATCGACATATTGTAACAATGTCGTATTGGAGGGCAGAACAATGTCATCTAGTTGTCTTTTAAGTGCCTGACTGTAGATACTGGGACTTTCTGTGTACCCTTGAGGAGCTCTTGTGAAACAGAAACTACGACCTTGCAGTGAGAATCCAAATAGATACTGACTGTCTGGGTGAATGGGTACACTGAAGAAGGCATTTTTGAGGTCAATAACTGTAAAATGTGTTGCATCAGGATCTATAGCTGTTAGCAGAGTGCTGATGTCTGAGACCACAGGGTACTGTGGTACCACACATTTGTTGAATTCTCGTAAATCTACCACAAGTCTGTAGATTGGTGGTGCACCGTCATCTGTCTTCTTTCGCACTGGTAGAACTGGTGAATTACATATGTTGGATGGTACTTCTCTGACTACTCCTTTTTGTATCAAGTCATCGATAATCTGAATAAGGCTTGTTCTGCATCTGGAGGTAACTTGTATTGGCGAACACGAGGTAAGACAACACCTTCCTTCAACGTGACTAAGTGTGGTGTGATATCCATGAACCCTACGTCAGTTGGATCTGTAGCCCATAATGTAGTAGGAATGTAACTTAATCGAACACCTAACTCTCGTGTCGTGAAATTACCTTTGAAATCTCGGAGAAATAGTAATATCCCTTCCGGGGAACAGCATATTACAGCACCCAGCTCCTTTAGTGTCTTGATGCCTAGTACATTTTCAGGACATGATTTAGTAAGTACCAGATCGGTGGAAGTTGTAAGAGGTCCAACCTGAAGTGATACTGGTTCAGAAACTTTGTTAATGACTGGTGTACCTGAGAAACCCAAGGAAATACTATTTGAGCCAGAGAGGGGTACCTTGGGAACTTCGTTGTGTTGTACTGTTGTCCTACTGGCCCCGGTGTCAATCAGAAATTTTGTTTATTTACCCAAGAGTTTAACATTTACATAGGGACCCTTTTGGTCTACCGGGACCGGGATTAGTGGACGACTGTCGTGTTCCTCCCAGCTGTCTCATGAAATTGTAGGGAATTCAGGATAGGATGCCACGGGATACTGATAGAGTTGTGTGGCTAATTTAGTATCAGCTGGGGGAGTTGATGTTGGGGCAGAGTGATATAGGGGCGAGGCTGTGTCTTTCCAGTAGCAATATTATGTTGTAAGACTGGACAGTCACGTACAAAATGTCCAGGCTTTTTGCAATAGTTACAGGTAACCTTTTCTTGTGTTTCTGGGCGTTGCTTATGGGTCTGAGGAATTGTATTGGTCTGTGCTACCAGTACTTTCATTTTAGTATCTTTTGTCCTCTTTTTCTCCTGTTCATGTTAGTCTCTAATTCTATTCTGATGATACTGGAGAATCTGAAGTGCTTGTGAAGGGGAACTTGCTTGCCAAGTACTTTCAACCTTCAATACTCTGTCTTTTATTTGTTGTAAGGCATTCTCTACAAGCTTCGAAACAAACAATCGACTATAGGCGTCTCCACCTGAGGAGAGACCGCTATTAATAGGAAAACATTTTTCCAGTCTGGTATAATAGTCCCCTACATCCTCATCTGTTTTTTGTTTGCATGCAGAGATAGCATCCCAATCTTCTTTTTTAGTGGTCAACAACTGGGAGAGTATTTTCGAGAGAAGGCGAGGGAGTTCTAGGACTAGAGGTCCCAAGCCTTGTCCAGCAGCAGGAGTATTTTCTTCTATCTCTAAAGCTGTCCATGCTACCTTTTTCCCTTCTACCTCCCAATCTTTCCCTTTTAGTTTGTCATATGTTCCTTGAGGCCGTAAGACTTTGAGGAGAATATTGAGATTCTTATAAGTAAAGGAACCCATTTGAAGTATGCCGTTGAGTTCCCTATGGAAACCTGAAGGATTTTTTTCATGAGAAGGGACCATTTTCTTCATTTCTAATATTTCTATTTTTGTCAGGGGTGTGTAGAAAAATTAGACAAATGTTTGTTGTAGCTTTCCTCCAGAATCTGCAACGGGATGTACTTCTCGGAGAGGAAATTGACCTTGGTCATACTGAGGAGGATTTGAGTCAAACATTAGAATGGTATTGGACACAGCGTTGTCGTTGGTCTAAGAAAATGTTTAGGAATTCTTGTCTCGTTGTCACCCACCTCCCCTCTAGACAGTCTCGTAAAAGAGGATGTAACATTTTGGATGGGTGGCTAGTGGCTTCATACAATGTAATGAGGTGTTGAACCATATAGATACTGGCTAGTCTTTGAGATGTCATGAGGAGCGATAAGAACATTTGGCCGACTATGTCAGGGCCATATATAGAGTATTGGGACACCCAATGGGTGCTTGATCGGGCGAGTTCTTTTTCTCGTGGGGTGAGTGGGGGTTCGTCATCCATCCAGTCATCTAAAGCTTCTTGTGTTAATTGAAATGATTGGTCTGAAGAAGCTGATCATTGTTTAGACTTATACCTAAGTTGTCTGCTACTTTGGGAACGAGAGATATGAGAACGTACTAATCACTGAAAAGCAGCTCCTTCTTCCCTATCTTCGTCTGTAACCCCATTCTCTGTCTCTTGGGTAGGGGCATTTTTCTGGTGAGAGTCGGAAACCTTGCTGGTAAAGAGAGGGATGAAGAAGTCTATTTCCTTTATTTTATTATAATTCCCCGCTACTACTGCTTGATCTAGCTGAAGTAAGTCGTCAGGAACCTTTTTCCCTGCACTTGATATCATTCGGATAAAACAGGTTATCATAAATCGTGAGAGACACTTTTTATGAGCGATAGGTCTATTTTTAATAGCCTCTTGTAGGACTTCTAAGTTTTCTCCTGTTCGGAGGGTTTCGTAAATTTTATTTAGGCAGTTTGTGATATTTGGTACCTCCTGTATGCCGTCTAAAGCTTCGCGTAAGCGATAGGAGACATCTGCTTGGGGACCCTCTCCTGGAGTCGGGTCGAATTCACATTCTAACATAGGCGGAACACCATCTGAAGTATCAGGGATGGTTTCCGTCTGAGTAATTACCCGTCTGACTGTCTGATTAGTATAAGCAGGAGGTGGTTCCATTAAATAGGTGGTAATGAAGTCTTTCGGAGCAGAAGGAACTCTAGGACATGGAGGTGCAGTGGGAATACTAGGGTTTTCGTCGGACTCTGTCTTTTGTGAGAGGACGGGATACATCCCCGTCACGGAGGCCAAGGCCTCCCTCTTTATTTGTTCAAAATTATTATCCGCATTCTGTTCTCGTAACTTTCTCATCTTACTTTCTTCTGACATTCTATTTGCTTTCTCTACTTTCCTTTGCTCTTTCTGTTCCCTTTGATGTGCTTCCTTTCGCCATAATTCGATACTCTCTAACATCGAGGGTCTTGCTTTCTTTTCCCAACATTTCTTTTCAACTGCCATGATACAATTCAGATCCCATGTGCCACTCTTTGGCCATCTAATCGCAATTTCTAGATCTTGAGTGTACTCTTTCCAAAGATCTAAGTACAAAACAGCACCAATTCCGTATTTAGTATACATAAGGAAACCAGGAGTATCCTTTGGGGGGACTGGTACATCTTGTTCCAGTAACCCCCTCCGGGTACCCAGTTTACACAGCTTTGAAAACAAAGGCATTGTGACAACAAACAACAAAAAACTTACACTTGATAACTTGATATATCCTGAGTATCAGAATACAAACATACCGTTTTCTAGAAACCTAGAACCCGTCTTGACCGTGCTCTGAAAAATCAGAACCCGTCTTGACCGGGCTCTGAATAAATCAGAACCCGTCTTGATATACCCCCAGCAGTACTCACCCAGGTGCAGAGAACTTGAAGATCTTGAAGATCTGGACACTGGACTAGTTGTGCTGCGCTCTTGATCAGGGGACTTGTCAGGGGTTCTGAAGACCTCGGACTCGGCAACTTCACAAGATTCAGGCTCTGGGTCGAGACTTCCGCTGTCGTCCTCACCGCCTCGTATGGATGGCTAGGCCACGGCTCGGTCCCTCTTCGACACGAAGGAGTTCATGCAAGAACACCCTGCAATGTGCACTTTGAAGTCCGTCGGTATCTGGAGAGACAGGTTTGGGTCCGCATCACCGGCATGTGGGGAGAAAGGGAAGTTCCTATTCGGGCACCAATTTACTGTGGTAAATATTTTAGTAATTTACCTTGATCGGAATTTCTATAATATCAATAAGGTCAAGCATGAAGAGCAGAGTCTGTGGTGGTTAGAATTCAAGGGTCTTTATTCAGTAACTCGAGTTAAGGGAGAGCTCCGTCACCTGAGGAGGCTCGGGAATGGTCTCTACTTTAATCAAAGAAGACATGGTATTTATACACTTTGCACACAGAAAAGAGGAAGGAGCTTCCCTTGAGCAAAACTTGGTAGCTGTGTTGTAATAATACAGAAGTCAGTAAAACTCGGATAGCCGTGTCGTAATCTTACAGAAGTCATGGCAGCGTTACTGTGTCAAAATCATACAGAAGTCATGACAGGAAGAAGCGTGACTGTGTCTTTAATCATGAGGAAGTCACGGCAGAAGCAGAGCATTGAGAAATATCCCTAGGCTGGTTCCTTAGATAAGAGAGAGAGAGAGAGAGAGAAAAGAGAACTGGTCGTTGACAGGATGTCTGGTGTTGTGTCTTTAGCAAACAGGCCCTGGTTTCTCGGCCTCGCCAAAAGAATGTGTGGTTGCAACGGGGTCCGTTTCTCGGAATCGGCTTGGACATAAGAATACGTGTTTGTAATAAGAGGAAGTAGCACGTTGAGTGCGACTTTACGTTCATGTGCCCGTGTTTTCTAGTTTCTACCATGGTGGGCTCGGGACGTGAAACAGAGGGTGTATAATGGGACATACATAACAAAAAATATTCATTTTCCACACATGTATAGATTTACTGTTCTTAGCTCCATTTCTACACACCTTGAATGAATATATGATTGATAGATATTGATATAGCTTCAAGACAAATACACATGGGGCCACAAATGCAACTTCACCCCTATATATATTTTTACCTTCACAATGTTGTGGTTGTCCATTTTCTGGATGCCATATTTTGGCAGGATGATCTTTAAAATTCAATAGTGTGATAAAAAACTAACTACCCTAAAGCATAAGGCTGGGTTGCCATCAGCAGTGCTGGGCAAAGCTTTATAAATACACACACTGCCGCCACATGACTTAGGAAATAAACATAGCAAAATGTGGCCAATAGCATGAAGGAAATACAAACAAATATAAGGCTCCCAAACACACCTTGAATTATCATTTAAAGAGCAGCTTTAAAATGTTTTAGATCTTCAATCATTTTGTTTTCACACACCAGCATACCACATTTTCAAAATACACATTTTCCATCAAATATGGCTTCGTTAAAAACACTCTAAGAACATTGCATCTACTTCACACACGGTGTATGAGTGTATGTATGTATGTATGTCTGTATGTATGTGTGTTCTTATATAGCGCTCGACTTACCCTAGGGCATCTCAGCGCTTGCCTTGGGAACCCGTCCTGGCTTTTCCCTGTAAGATAACCTGTACTGGGCATCCCCAAGGTGAAAGCCAGGCATCCCGCCACGGGGGGGCCGTTGTGGAGATTAAGCAAGCTTATGCCCAGAGTTGCAGAGTGTGAACCCGTGATTAGAGTGGGCACCGAAGCGAGAATTATAGAGTCCGTGGACAATTGGGCTCAAGACCCTGCCGCGTCGGGAATTGAACCCTGGTCCCGGGTCTGACCTCTGCTTCAGGGTATGCCTCCTCTAACCAGTGAGCCACACTTCTCCACATGAGTGGTAAAGTGAGCCTTGTAAAGTTCTAAATCTCCATGTGAATTTGCCAAAAAAATAGATTGGAGACAGGTGTTCGGGTTGCAAGTCCTACACGCTGTCACTGTGTTTTTGTGTGTAAGCATGTGGCCCTGCCATTGGTTAGGCTGGCTGCCATTATAAAGGTCAGGAGATGAGTAGTGCTTCCTTTTTCATTGTGGCTAAAGTCTCTGAATTACATTCTGTGCTGGACAGCCCTTCTAGTACATACGTCCAGGGTACTGAGAGCTGGCAGTAGCTCCTGAGCTACCTATTGGAAAGCCCTGATCTAGGTCTCAGGCTCCCGATAGCTCCCAGCCCGGATGAGATTCCAACAAAAGGAGGGTTGAGGGCCCTTCGAGTGAGGCCTTTTTAAAGTCAAATCTTTTTTTATTTCACCCCCGAAACAGGGAGTAAGCAAGAAACTGACTGTTACACAGCGTTAATCCTACAACCCGCTCAGGGCCAGCGGCGTCAGGACATGATGCAATAAATAACATTGAAAGTTCTCGTACTCAACAACATTGTACACAGCGTTTCGCCTACAACCCAACCAGGCCGGCCACGTCATATGTTACCCAATGTACGCCGGGCAGTCACTGCCTGAGATAGCCCGGTCCCTAGGACCAAATGTAACCAGTAAACTAGAAAGGTTAGAACAATTAGACCAATGGGGTCCGAACTTCAACAGAGTGTCAAAAGGGATGACAGCAAATCAGAGTAGACAGTAGGAATAAGTAAGGAGATAAGACTAGAAAAGAAAGAGGGCGCAGAGTGCA